>NW_024091216.1:0-5000 GCF_014356525.2 Nilaparvata lugens | reverse complement strand
TATCTTAATTTTTTTCGGAAAGCAATACTTTCCTTACCTATGGTAATAGGGCAAGGAAAGTAAAAATCAGACTATAGAATTATTCATCATAAATCAGCTGACAAGTGATTACACAGATGTGTGGAGAAGCCAGTCTATTGCTGTATTTCCATAAGGTCTATAGTTTCAATCAGTTACTTGTGGATGAAAATACTACGTGAGGTCTACTGTTCACAGAACTACTAGTTTGTAAAGTTTTGAAGGAATAAACAGCATTATATTGATGGAGTAGTGGTTGTTGATCAGGATTACAAGATTTTTGAAGGCATTGATGCCGCAGAGATTGATGGCCCGAACAAAGCCACGCCGACTTACAGTCACGTCGACGCTTTATGCGCTTTGTGTCGCCGTTAGAAAGGATTAGGTGGACTGCAAAGAACTCACTCCACTCGCCAGATCTGGTCATCCCAGCAAGAGAGGCTCTTTCTTTCCTTTGTGAGAAACCAGAGCTCAGATTATCATTCTATTCTTTTCTTTTGACACCGTCGTGTCTCCTGTAGTGAGGTCCACGTTATGATGGCAGTGGAGAAAGATAGGAGAACAGTGTTGCCGATCCTCTGCCTTGTCACTGCCTCCTATAGAGGATAGCTGTTATCAATGTATCTGATGAAATATTGACTGTTCATTCTTGATTAAAATGACCAACTATAGTTTATTCGTCAAGATTAGTTTTTCCAATGATTTAATAATAAATTTTGATAATTGAGATTGAATATTTTGTAATGTTGTTTCTACATTTTTGAATGAAAAAGACCAAGAAATGGTCAAAAACCACAGATTTATTGATACTTAGAAAGACCGGTTTCGGTTATTACACCATTGTCAATCTCTGATAAACAGAGAGACTTATCAGAGATTATGGTGTAATGATGATCAATGGTGTAATAACCGAAACCGGTCTTTCTAAGTATCAATAAATCTGTGGTTTTTGACAATTTCTCAGTCTTTTTCATTCAATATGAATAATTACCACAATATCAACTTCTCAACTACACAAAACGGGAATATTAACTGTTCATTCTTGTTAAAAGTGACCAATTATTATAGTTTATTCGTCGAGAAAAATATATTTTCAATGATTTACAAATAAACTTTGATAATTATTGAGATTAAATATTTTCTAATGTTGTTCCTAGATTGTTAAAAATCGATCTGACAACTTTGTGAGGGTAGAAAAGGATAGCGCTATATGCCTTGTCGAATGAAAGCCAAGGACAGCAACACCAATGTTGATCAAATACTGCCATTATAACGTGGACCTCACTGTAGCTCCGGTCATCGTTGAAAGAGGTTTTCTCTTTCCTTTTCTTTTCCTTTGCGCCAGGAAATCAAAGCCCAGATTATCATTTTATCCTTTTCTTTTGACACCGCGTCGTGTCCCCTAGCTTCTACTTTCGCCAATGTATTCTTGGGGCAAAACCCTTCCCTTTCATCCCCTTCCAACACTCCCTACCTCCTTCCTACTTCTCCTCCTCCTCATACTCCTCCTCCTCCTCCTCCTCCTCCTCCTCCTCCACCTCCTCCTCCACCTCCTCCTCCACCTCCTCCTCTCCTCCTCCTCCTCCTCTCGTCAACCTTAACTGGACATCAAAGTCATCAAGAGGTAGAAGTCTTCTGCATGTAGAGCTTGGCCGTATGGTTTTGGCAGGCTTTTCTTTGAGAGTGGGTGGACTTTACTCTGTGTGATGAAAATGATAGAAATGAAATTGAAGGGGTTTGAAAAGATGCTGCAATAAACCCATTTGCCACAATCTTGTCTTTGTCCGAGAGAATGAATACTGATTCTTTATTGATTTATTTATTTATTTACATTACAATATGAGGGCACCAGGAAGAAATACTTCCCATAATAGAACTCTTGACTCTAGAGAAATTTCAATTCTAATATATTAATAGTATAATATAATATAGTATAAGTCTAATCTAATATGAGAAAATTGATCCATACAATAAATCAGAATGGTAGGGAGAGAAAAAAAATAAGGTAACCTTGTGCTATTCCTCTCCCAAATCTACTTAAGGTTACACATAGTCCGAAATAGGTTAAGTCTCGTAGTTGTTCACTTCACAAAATTTTCTGTCCTTAATTATTTTTTACAAAGTAGGTTTCTAAATTAAGATGCTTCAGAACCAAACATAGAAGGAATATTATCTTTGGATTCTCAATAGGGTATTGTAGCGGTGTAGCATTGGAGAAATCCCGCCCCACAATAAATTCAATTGAATAAATGGATTCTAAGCACGCCTGAGGGGGACTTACATGTGCGAGAGAGAGCGCAACAATCCTTTGAAGCCCTTCATCCCAGACCTCAAAGTCCTGCTTAGCTACCTAATTTCTAGCAACAAAGTATTCCGGAATCCGTTAGCCGTGTTCTTATCTTCGGCCTCCAGTTTCCGTCCATTTCTCCCAACTTATTTACCAATTTTTAATTCATCAGCTCAGGCTTTAACTTAAAGCCTGCTTTGCTCCACTTTTGTTTTCATTTTCTTCACTTGGAAAGTGAAAACTCTTTTTTGTTATTTAATTTCCTTCAGGAGAGTGAAAACCTATTGTTCCTTATCTTTGCAACATTTTCTTTCTATCTAGAATATTTTTTGGATGAAGAACAAAATATTCGATTTTTACCTTTCCAAGCTACTTCCTCAACTTATTAGTGAGGTCCACGTTATAATGGCAGTGTTAGATTAGCAATGGTATTGCTCCTTGTCTATCATTCAACAAAGTGGATAGCACTATCTCTTTGCCCTGTTGCCAGATCGCTTTTAAACGATTTAGAATTATTGATTATTAACATAATATTTCATCTTAGATTCTTGAAAAATATAGTTTCTTGCTTAATAAAATACAATTGATTATTATAAATGAGAATGAACAGTTAATATTACATTGATAAACCTGTATCAGCTACCGTCTGTGGAAGGCATTTACAAGACTGAGGATCAGCAACGTTTTCCTTCTATCTTTCTCCACTGCCATTATAACGTGGACCTCACTATAGTTCATGTTCCAAATTCCAAGCCAATTGTTTGTCAACTAAAGCCGATTATTGTCAAATACTGTCTATTATTAGTGTTCTGTTAGGGTGAGAGTGAAAGAACGGCACAGTATGAGAGACTACGAGCTTCACTATAAATAAATACCATAGTGAGGTCCACGTTATAATGGAAGTGGAGAAAGATAGAAGGAAAACGTTGCTGATCCTCAGTCTTGTAAATGCCTTCCACAGACGGTAGCTGATACAGGTTAAATTGATGTAATATTAACTGTTCATTCTCATTTAAAATGATCAATTATATCCTATAAGCGAAATATTATATTTCTCAATATTTTTATAATGAATATTTACAATTAAGATGAAATATTTTGTTAAATAGTTATCAATTCTACATTGTTGAAAGACGATCTGGCAACAGAGCAGAGCGAGAAAGAGATAACGCTATCAGCTTTGTTGAATGATAGACAAGGATAGCGATACAATTGCTAATCAAACACTGCCATTATAACGTGGACGTCACTATAGGACTATCGGCTTGTGTTAACAGTGAAATTTGAATCATAAACGCCCTTTACCATGGGATATCTACTCGTGCTTTATTTTCTCCATGGTTTTAGCCTTTGGATAAATATGAATGTCCCACCTTTTAAAAAACCATACAGGGTTATGATTACATTATTTTTCAATGAATTTATTATTTTCCCTCTAGAAATATTTATGAAGTGGATGAAAACTCATCTCGCCTGTTAACCTATCTCCACTTCACTGTAAAAAATTGCATTTTCCCATCAAATTGGATACTCCATCTTGTTTCAGCCATTAAAAATGCAGCGCACTCAAATTTCAATTCACCGGCTCTCTATCAAATCGAATGTGAAAATTGAAGATAAATGTGGGACTCGACGACTGACGAGGTAAATTCTCTCCCCTGACAGGGAAATTTCTGCACTATGGCCGGGAAAAGGGAGAATTCATCCGTATGGACCAACACTCCCGTCGAACCGTAGTTAGTTGCTCCGCGGCATCTGAAGGAAACGTGTGTTGTGCAGGGTTTTCCACGCTTTCCCTGTCTTCTGAAAACGTTCGGGAAACTGTTAATTGTTCTCATCAATTAAATTGTTTTTCAATCAAATTTAGATCATTGACTGTTCACATAAATTCAATGTTGGAGTAACTCTAGTTTCCGGAGTTTGTTTTGGCTTTATCTTTTGTGGAGGTGAGATTTGGATCACACTTATTTATTTTATATTTATTTAATCATACATTGATACATACAGTATAATTCTCAACTATGAATGATTGAGAAAGGAGCAACAGGGTTAAAGCCCAAAACTGTTTCTTTCCCAAATTTAGATAGCAAATGATTCTGTACTCAATTTTTTTATCGCTACTCTGTATAATATTCATAATTTTACAGATGAAAATAAATTATTATAATATATTGCATTTGTACAAATTGATGAATAATTATTATTAAACGAAAATCTCAATCAAATGCTGCAAACCATCCCGATGACTTCTGCTACTGTAAATATTGACAACCATCTAGCTGTTTACCTTGTTGTCAATATTTGCAGTGGCAGAAGTCCTCAGGGTTTATTTACAATTTATTCTAATTACAGCATTCAATTGGGATTCTCGTTTAATAATAATTATTCATAATTTTAATTCTAGCAATGGCTAGACTCTTGTAGAAATAGTATGACTTATTGAAGGTAAGTGACCTGCCAAGTTCGTATCTTATGATTGACAATATATATTGAATGAAAAAGGACTAAGAAATTGTCAAAAAACCACTGATTTATTGATAATTAGAAACTAATTTCTAATTAAGATTAAAATAAAAATTTCTAATTATCAATAAATGAGTGTGGTTTTTTGACAATTTCTTAGTCGTTCTCATTCAATATGAATAATTACCACAATATCAACTTTTAACACACCAAAATTGACAATATATATTTG
>NW_024091215.1:0-22132 GCF_014356525.2 Nilaparvata lugens | reverse complement strand
TGTGTGTGTGTGTGTGTGTGTGTGTGTGTGTGTGTGTGTGTGTGTGGCTGTGTGTTGTTTCTCAGCTTTTTATAAATTCAAGAAAGAATTCTTACATTTGGTACAAAATTTCAGGTAACTTGAGGTGTATTAGTTATGTAGGCTATTGTAGGGCCTAAAAGGTGTGCTAGATATTGGCGTTTCCAGTGTTTATCTGTGTTTTATCAGCATTTTCAAAACTAATGAGCAGAAAATGTTCAAATTTATACAATTTTCTAGCATAATATGAAATAACAGTTCAAGGATGAAATGACAAATTTATAGCAACACTGAATTGGATTATTAATTGCGCTATAATGATACCCCTGCCATTTAGCAGATAATCTTAACTCAGCTGGGGGACTCTAGCCTTTGCATGTTAGAAGAGACCATCATAAATATTAATATAATTTGTGCAAGAGCGCGCTTAATTATGCATAACCAAGCTTGCAGATGAGAGATGTACAATATCTGAAAAGAGCAAGAGGAACACTCACACTGTTTGTAAGTGTGCACTTGGTTGCGTTCAGTGTGAACAACGTGTTTCAATAGCATTTTTCAAATTTTGTTTTTCGGGTCATGCATGATTTGACGAAAATTTGCACATACCCATTCAATATGATCATACCCTTATTCTCATGTTTCAGGATATTATTCATATTATTACTTTTGTGACCAAGAATAAATCTTTCAAGATAGTAGTATCCTACCAGAGCGTCAATAAACATAGCACTGGTTCATTAGCACTATTGAAGAATATACATAGATTTTTCATGATACGACATGGTCTTACATATGGTATAAATACAAGAACTCTGATATCTCACTCTACAACAAATTATTATTTACTCTGTATCGATCAGCCATAACCCATAAAGAACACTACTTACCGGTACTTACTTCCAATGATATTGTATTCCTCATGGTCTTGGATCGGGGAATCGTCAAATTTCAAATTGTGTCAAACTCTGTTAAGAGTAGAAACAGATTAGATAAAAATGATATGTAATTTACTGGATCAGGCTGAATATTAAAACCCTTTACTGAGTAAGCTAGCAGTATAATCATTGATCACATATTTTCGTTTATAATAATATTGTTAGAAATACCATACTGTATGTTCTGTTTTAATACTAAAGATAACCAACACTGCGAAAGTTTTCTATTTCAAGCCATTCTTGTTATGATTTAAGAAGAATTCTTATTCCAATAGTGGCTTATATAATAAAATGAGTGATAGCCCACCTATTTACCTTTTCATAAAATTTTGTTTTATCTGAAAATTTCTTAAATCTAATAAAGCTATAAATATTAGCATACTACAAAAGCCGTGATTGTAATTCCTCTCGTAGAAATTGAGCAATACTGTAATCAAAATGAAAAAAAAATAGGTAGACCTAATTCAAAGCTCAAGCAACTCAACTTAGGGTTGGCAGCCCTGACTGTCAAAGACAGTTTGTTTGATTTTTCGTCTGTTGGTTTTTCAATTATTGGCAGTAATTATGTCTTTTTTGAACTGTGAGTAGTGTGCGGTGAATCCCAAAGTGTTCTCTGCTGTTAGCAATGTTAGCGACGTGATTTGGACATGTGTATTTACACTGAAGCATTATTTCGTACTCGTAGCCAGTACTCAACTCATGAGCTAATTTTAGTTTTGTCACGTTGAATTGAACTTTGACCGCCTTGTTTTCAACTTGACAGTAGATAATGGGTCCGTATCACAGAGACAAGTTCTCACAGAGACAAGTAGTGTTTTTGAACGATATTAGTGTCACAGAGACAAGTTTCATAGGAACAAGTAGTTTTATAAATGGCAGTCTCACAGGAACAAGTTCCCACAGAGACAAGGTTAGTCTCACAGAGACAAGGTGAGTCTCACAGAGACAAGGTGAGTCTCACAGAGACAAGGTCTGTCTCACTGGAACAAGTAGTGTCAGTGGAACAAGAAGAGGGGTAGAGTCCCATTCGAACAAGTGTAGTGTCACAGAGACAAGGTCAGTCTCACAGGAACAAGGTTGGTGTGGTGTGTTGCCTACACATGAAGATGAAGGCATTCCATTTGCTCTAATAAATTGGATGTCATCTGTTTTTTAATATATATACATATATATTATGGTGACATGAATAGAATAGAATGACTGCCTTTATTTTCTTAGAAAGCGTCTGTTTTTTAATACATATACATATATATTATGGTGACATGAATAGAATAGAATGACTGCCTTTATTTTTCTTAGAAAGTGAAGTTAGGGCGCAGTCGACCCTCTCTTACACTCAACTCTCTATCAAGTATTATAACAATACAAAGAAATAAATACAAATAATATGATTGAAAACAAACAATAGTTAAGTTATCTACTTATTTAAAATAATAACAAATTTTAAATTATTGAAAAGAAAGAGAAAAAAATGACATTGAAAATAATACATAACAATGCTGAATGATAGTATTTTCTGATACTTCATCACTTTAGTAAAAAATAAGACACTACAGAATACAATACAGTAGGCCTACATAGCAACTGAAGTGTTTGCTATACATTTCATTTCCTACTTATTATCACTATGTAAATCTCGAAGTGGATAAGTAAATTACATTATGATTTATTTAAATAGTAAAATAGAATCTTCCTTCAATCAACAAACAACGTCACAAACAACGCTCCTTCAATCCACGTGACATACATATATAAATATATAATTTACATTATGTTAATAATGTGGTGACATCATTTGATGCCAGCTTTAAACGTTTCTCCTGTGGAGAAAAAATGATGAATTTAGTAGACTGTTTAGTGGATCCTAGACATTCAGATTCAAATCTATACATAACAATTGATTCCCCTTTTCATCCAGGATATTTGTGGTTTCTTAAAATTTCGATTTATTGACCGAGCGAAATGAGTTCTAAGATTCAAGTCGACGGCTTTGCATTTCTCTTTATGTTTATATGTTCCGCAATTACGGCGAAACGCAGCAATAGATTACCATGAAATTTGACAGGTATATTCTTTTAAATTGTGCCTCGACGTATATACAAGGTTTTTTGAAAATTTTGCATTTTAAGGTTAATACAATAGGTAAAGTCTCCTTCGAACGCCAATATTACAGTAAAAATCAGAATAGAATCATCCATAATAATTCAGCTGTTGAGTGGATTTTTAATTGCATGCAATAACGCATGCAGTTAAAATATCAATGTAACTTAGTAAAAAATCAGCAGTCGTGTTGACTATTCATTGCATGCAATGACGCATGCAATTAATAACGGAAAGAAAAGATAGTATTTTCTCTAGACCTTTATCTGCTTTCAACTCGGTCTGACCTGTTGCCAGTAAGTTGAAGGAGATTAGATTTTGATGTTAGCATATTTTTGATACACTAACTCCAACAGTCATTAGCCGTTTTCACACCGACATCTTGCCGACACAACATACAAACAGGATTTACTCTTATGGACAGTATGAGACGAGGCTGTGTTTTATTACTGCGCGAGGTCTACTTTTCATAGAACTACTAGTCCAGGATTAAAATGTCGTTTTACCAAAATCATCAAATATTTAATAATTCAATACAATGATACATGTACAAATGTAAAGCTGACTTGCACCGAGGTAGAATCAATTTAATCTTAAATAATTTGAAATATATTTCAAGTTTTTAGGCTTCATTAATTCATTGAACACCTATTTTATCATTATGTGTTATCAGAACCTATTAGAATTATGTAGATTGCCTTTAATGAATAAATTGAGTTCCATGTAAATGTATTATTTCTACCAAACTCCAAAATAACTATTTCAATGTGACTTTTAATTGTTCAGTCAATATAAAATAATTTTGATTCTGCAGTAACTTATACATAAGTGATATCAATGTAAGAAAGAACAGATTATATACTTCTAGATGAATGGAACAATATTGGAAAGATGTTATCCAACGGTATTTGAATACACCCCTGACTGTTACTGTATGGGAGTACCACCAGTAGTTTATAAGTTTTCAATTCGTCAAAAGAGTGGTTATAGATAAAATAGTGTACTCAACGGTTATAATCTTCTCCTATCTATATTTTTTCTTCTTATTATTGTTTCATCTTCTTCCTCTTCTTCCTTATTCTTCTTCTTCTTCTTCTTCTTCTTCTTTTTATTCTTCCTCTAGCTTTGTCCGGCAAGGACTGATTTGTTTTTGTATTATGGAGTCTCTTTTGTATAAGGTACCAAGAACAATAACAGGGATATTTCCAGGGCTCTAGAGAATAATAATACTAATTCCCTCTGTCCTTTTGCTAAGTTGAAACGTGTAGCAACGTGAGTTGAAATGTATAAGTTGACCTAAATTTTTGAAGGCTGATCTTCGAATTGATAAAATGATAGAAACATGATCACAAGCAAATCCCTAAGAACATAATGGAGATGGAGACTATTCCTTTTAACAGAATCATGTTTCCTCATCATTATCACCATTCTCAAATTATACGAGTCGATCCATCCGGCGTATTCACGCATGATGTGTGCAGAAAATCTCACTCACACTGACTGTACAACTGTGAGATTAACTATTCTAAGTCAAGGACTCTAAGACTCTCTGTTGTGAGGCCGGGTGATATAATTATTCTCGAGTGACGTTTTCATGTGAAAATTTAGATTTTTCTCCCCTCACAGGTTTTTACCTTGAGCATTATTGTTCTAAAAAAAATTGTGTATCATTTTGTTTTTATATGTATGTAAATCATGTGTGTGTATGTTGAACAATAAAAAATTTGACGTTTCCACCCAGTCACTCTGCGCTGTTATGTTAACTATATCTACCCATTTAAATTAGAACTTTATAAACTGTGATTAATTAGACTCGATTCATTATAACAATTACAAATTATTTCTCAAAAGCTTACATCACATCGAAAGAATTACATCAAATCAAGCACTAGATTTTTATTAATATGATTCCTTGTGATATTCATCGAAGAATAGATATGAAGGGAATAGAAACTTTAAGGGAACGTATTTCACTGGGACAATAAGAATTACTTAACTTCTGATGGAGATTATTATAAATGTTAATAATAAGTGTATATTACATGCGGTTAGATTTTATATAATACTCCATATACGTACTTGAACTTGAAAATAATAGCCCAGTCAATAAAGGTTTTTTCGATCCGAAAATTAAATAAAAGCTGAATCTTCTACCATCGATAGAACCCTCCCAGAGGGTCATTCTCCCAAAAGTCCCAAGAAATCTTCTTGGAGCTTTCCCCCCTAGCACCCCTCAAAGTTGAAAAATGCAGGTAATCACGGAAAATCAATTATCTCTGTACCCATTGATCGGAAACAGCTATATTATATGCCATTCGATTCGTTACATTATGGACTACAATATTAGTTTCATTCATTTTTCCAATAAAATCAACAGTTTTCTTGATAAAATAATATATATGTAAAAATTTAGTGGGTTTGCGATTTGATTTTTTTGTTTTCTTTGATTAACTTCGAAGCAAGTAGTTTTAAAGAAAAATGAGACGATAATTAATGTAGCCACTCTTATTGCAAATCCATTGATGTATACTGTTATGTATTTGCGATTCGATTTGACGCCGTGGAAGGGGAAACAGTCGACGCGGAACGGCGCGGCTGACTCTCTTAGCCATAGTAAACAGCAAACTGGAAATCAATTATCTCTGTAACCATTAATCGAAAAAAATCTATCATTTGCCATTCGATTCGTTAAATTAAGGACTACAATAATAGTCGAATTCATTTTCTCAATAAATCGAACAGTTTCCTTAATAAAATAGTATAATGTATAAATTTTGGCGTTTTTCGATTTGATTTTTTTGTTTTCTCCGATTAACTTCGAAGCAAGTAGTTTTAAAGAACAATGTGACGAATAATTATGGTAGCTACATTCATTGCGAATCCATTGATGTATATTGTTATGTATTTGCGATTTAAGTTAACGCTGTGGAAGGGGAAACAGCCAACGCGGCTGACTCCCTTCACCATAGTAAACAGAATAATACAGCATGGCACTCGAAACAATCAATTTTGTCTATTGTTTTGACATGCGCTGTATATAGATTTTCACTTTTCAATACTCTTAAAAAATATTACAATTTTCTTGATTTAACCATGCGCATGATAAAAATCAGGATTTCGTTGTTTTCTCACAGAATTTATTATATTAATTTGAAGTGTGCCTTCTCCATACGAGTCAGAGGTAACACAATGATAACTCTAGTTTCAGATATTGATGTTTTTCAACGAAGTTTCATGATATATTATGTGTCCGACTCCTTCATCTTATCCTTATTTTGTGAAAAATAAAGATTCAAAATTTATTTTCGTAGCTTTTCTTGTGTTTTAACTTGTTTCATCACTCTTTATAATTTAAACACTTGATAATGGAATGAATATCATCAGATCACGTGAACAAAAAAGTTTTCAAGCTGAAAGTAGATTAATTTGTTGCACATTTGGTTCAAATATTAACAAATGTTACCAAATATTATCACATATAGTGAGAACGAATTATTCTGAAGCTTACTATTCTCACTGAACATGAAGAGGCAATACCAAGCCAGAATCGCAGTTCCGTTCAAATCATTATTATCAGAGCTTTCAAATTGATGCTATGTAACTATGGATGTTATCCCCATCTCACAATTTCCCTATTTATCCTTATCCTGATTCAGAATAAAGTAGTTGATCTCTATAATCACAAAAATCAATGTACAGTACCTATAATAAATAGTAAAAATAACAAAATTTCTAGTAATAATGAAACTTTTCTAGGTATGAATTTCAAGGCTCATAAAATGACTTTTTCTCAATCACAGGCAGAAATTCCAATGATTATCATAATTTAATGAAAATTGTTTATATTGTACATTGTTCGACGTAGGATAAGCTACATCTTTAAGGTAACCAACGTATTTAGGATTATCATGTTTATGAATGAAAGCGAGACTGTGATAGAAGATTGGTCAAACTGAAATATAAACATTATAGACAATCCATATTTCTGATCAACTATAATTATTATAAAATAATGATAGTATCAAGCCGTAATGAATTGAGCAACTGAATTTCAAAGTTACTATCCACTGTTCAAATCGCACTGTGATTTCCTTTTACTCCCAAATGGATTGAATTGCCTCACTCTTCAACGTAACAATTATTGAAAAAAAACCAGTGGAATGTGAACGTCATCCAAATAGCATTTGAATTTCAATTTTCAGATCATGAAATTCATAAAAAACTAATTCTTGAGAGAATAGTGATGAATTGCAAACAGTGCAAGTAACATTGATACAAAGCGATACAATGAAAGTCAACATCGATTAATTTAATATTGGACTTATCAAATTTATATTATTTATAAAGCTTATAAAATGTAAAACCAACATTCTAAATTTTCTCTACTGGAGCAAAACATCGATAGAAAATAAAGAAGAGCCCATCATAAGCACAATATACTTGTGTACTAGAATTCACTTGAACTAACTCATCACTTCAACCCTTCAATGATCACAATGAACTAGAATGGTATGAAAACCATGGAATTGATAATCAGGTACATTTTTCAAATAGCTTCACCCAACTAAATCTGTGAATGCTAAGTCATAAGAAATCATGTTCAATAGATTCAATTTGAATGCTTCAAATAGAAAATGATCTATTCTTTTGGTGCCCTAATCAAAATCAATTTCAATAAACATTAATCGACATAAAGAAAAGCTTCTGCAAACCTTCTATAGTGAATGACAAGATGCGAGTGGAGGTGAAAAATCGATATGTTAACAAAAATAATAGAAGATGATGAATCGTCGTTCAATTAATCTTATACGGTAGGGTACTTTGTGGTTAATAATGTGAAACACTTTCATGATTTTCCTACCTTTTATGCATGCTTACTCTTCCTTAATTTGTATGTTTGCATGGCTTTCATCTTTAGAATCTACTGAATTTTCATATTGGACTGTCTAAATAATCTAGATTCAACTAGTAAGAACGGAAGATAAGCTACTTTACAGAGATAATCAATCAATCAATCAATCAATCATTTTATTCAGTAAAATGCATTACAAAATTGGTCCCGCTAAACCTAAAAGATTTTACAGCAGGTGCCTAGAAATAATAAAATACATAAATAGAATGAATGCTAACTTAAAAAATAAACTAAGGAAAAAAATTTTTCATGAAACTGGGAGTTTATGAATTTAAAAAGGAGTATGGGGTATCAGATGAACTAAGGATGATTAATAGGGTGGTATAGGGTTAATGGGAATTGGAAAAAAATGGAAAACTCAAAAACTTCAAATCATAAAACTAAATTAATTTTAAAATAAAATAAACTTGATACTCTATAGTAAGTAAGCATCAAAAGATATTAATCTTATTCAGAATTAAGGATAATACTAAATAAAAAATACAATAAGTGATCGGGAGTCTCAAACGTTAATTATCCATCCATATAGTATATGAAAATTGAATGATATATAGTATATTATATGAAAATTAGATAGTCACTCTAAGGCGGCGATGTTTCACATATACTAAAATTCATTTTACCAGCAAACTAATATTTTGTAATTATAAAAATAAATAAAAAAAAGCAAAAGACTGATGATTTTTCACTATCTAGTACACATTAAAGTGTTGGATTAGTAGTGTCACAAATTAAAATCATTCACAATGATAAGTTGGAAAATATCTTCCTTGGAATAATCTCGGATGATGATAGGGAGCAAATTAAACAGTTTTGGAATAGTGTATTTCAATGATCTTTTTCCGTACAAATTATTATATCTAGGAATAGAATACACACTGAATGCTCTAAGATTATATTGAGGTATAGGTGCAAATTGTCGGTAGGAATAATTATTTCTGTACATTAATACTAACTTATATAGATAGAATTTTTTTGGAGTGAGTGTGTGAAAAAATCGTTGAACGGATTGTTTATCATGAATTGTGAAATTTAATCGGTTAGATACGGACATTATACATTTGAGGGTTCTGAATTGGAAAGTTATCATAGAAAGTTTCGACTCAACAAGCCCCATGTATAATTTTTTTCATGCCTCAGCCGTCATATATATTTAGCTCAACTGAAGGTAGATTATCAACCTGGCTTGAAGAATATTAACTGTAGAAATCAGCAAACACTGCACGCTTTGATTTTTCAGGAAATTGCCACTGTTAACACTATTGTAATCTATGATTTATCTCAGTTTTTGACATAACTTATGATAAATTTCAGCAAAGAATTATGATCATACACACATATTTTAAATATGTATTATATTATGTGATAGTATGAATATTTTATCGGTTGCAAACAATATCTTTGTCTGTCATAGAATGCATGATTTAGCACATCTATAACAACAAAATGATTTTAGAGAATTTAGAGAATTATAATGTGGAAAATTAGTTTCATCGCATGTCAAAACAATAGAAAAAATTGATTGTTTCGAGCGCCATATTGTGAATAAGATGCAACTTAGAAATCAGTAGGCCTACTACTGTATTTTACTGTTTACTATGGTGAAGAGAGTCAGCCACGCCATAACGCGTCGACTGTTTCCCCCCCCCCCTTCCACATCGTCAAATCGAATCGCAAATGAATAACAATATACATCAATGGATTCGCAATGAATGTGGCTACATTAATTATTTGTCCAATTTTCTTTAGATTATTTGCTTCGAAGTTAATCGGAGAAATCAAAAATCAAATCAAAAACCCCTAAATTCTCACATAATATATATATTATTTTATCAAGGAAACTGTTTGATTTATTTAGGAAATGAATACGACTAATATTTTAGTCCATAATGTAACGGATCGAATGACATATGATAGATTTTTTTCCGATTAATGGTTTCAGAGATAATTGATTTCCAGTTTGCTGTTTACTATGGCTAAGAGAGTCAGCCGCGCCTTTCCGCGTCGACTGTTTCCCCTTCCACAGCGTCAAATTGATTCGCAAATACATAACAATATACATCAATGGATTTGCAATGAGAGTGGCTACATTAATATTTGGCTCATCCTTCTTTAAAACTACTTGTTTCGAGGTTAATCGGAGAAAACAGAAAAATCAAATCGCAAACCCCCTCAATTTTTACATATATATTATTTTATCAAGAAAACTGTAAATTTTATTGAAAAAATGAATATAACTAATAATGTAGTCCATAATGTAACGAATCGAATGGCATATAGAAGAGCTTTTTCAGATCAATGGGTACAGAGATAATTGATTTCCCGTGTTTACCTGCATTTTTCATGTTTTAGGGGGTTGGGGCGGAAAGCTCCAAGGGGATTTTTTGGGACTTTTGGGAGAATGACCCTCTGGGAGGGTTCTATCGATGGTGGGAAATTCAGCTTTTATTTAATTTTCAGATCGAAACTGCTTTTTTGGACCTTCATTGACTGGGCTATAATGATGATGTGGGTACTTACTTGGCACACTCTTCATCAAAGATTTCTCGTGGCTCTGTTGTTTCCCTGGAACAACGTTGCAATATGCACTCCCTCAACACGGTAACACCAACAAACGTTGGGTTGGGAAGATGATTATGAATAATAGTGATAAGAAAACTATCAAAAGTTCTATTTGCCATACGAAGTGGCATTGAGGCGCGACTTGCACACTCGCGTACATTACATTTTAAATAGATACGCCTTTGGTCGCTGGAGGTCACCCGATAGAAAAATCCATCGTCAATATGATAGAATGTAGTATTGCGGAGCGTTACGATTTCCTTGACCAATTCCATGTCGACTGAATGTGTTTTGTGAACTATTGAACTCGCAACGCAAACGCACAGGTAGCATCCTCGTAGAGGG
The DNA here is from genome assembly GCF_014356525.2 of Nilaparvata lugens. Lineage (NCBI taxonomy): Eukaryota > Metazoa > Arthropoda > Insecta > Hemiptera > Delphacidae > Nilaparvata > Nilaparvata lugens. The sequence goes on along the minus strand of NW_024091215.1, from coordinate 11,257 downwards.
GAGGCAAACAATACTGAACAAAAATCTATTTTTTCCAGGAAGGGTACAATATGGAAAACACATGTTAAATATTTCCTGCCGCCAAAGTGCAGTACTTTATACCTGGCACTAGAATTTTTAGAAATAGAAGCACTTGGTCAACTTTGGTTCTACGCTTCAGTGAACATAGTCTATGAGCAGGGTAGTTCTACCTGGACACCACCGATGACAAATTGACCGGGCTTTCCAGAAGTACCTAACGGGGAACATTTGCTTTGTTTCATGGAAGCAAGGCATTGTAATACTGAATGAGTATTTATAGTTCTATAAAGCAAGGCATTTTGGTTCTAATACCCGAGACGTCAGTCTGCAGATTGTTGTTATGGAATGCAGAAAACTTCTTTCACCAACCTTAGACAATAAATAATGCTGTTTCAAAAGATTGAAAAGATAGCATGCCGCTTCCAAAATCTATGGATATGGTTTATGTACTATATATATATATATATATATATATATATATATATATATATATATTATATATATATATATATATATATATATATATTCTGAATTGATGGAATCCCAAGTCCCATTGCGCTTATGATAATTTTAAATGTTACTTTATTAACTCAGTAAGTTCAGAAAGTTATTGCTCAGTTGAATCAGAGCTACGATTAAAAAGATGATTTGGGAATTATCAAGTGACACTTTTTGTTTTTCACTGGGATTTTCATTTTTTAACATGTAGAGACGCTTGTAGAACAACAATCTGTTGAATTTTTATGGGAAAGATTTCATGAGGAAAATGAAGTTTTTCATTGACATTATCATCCGTAACTTGGAACGCCATGATAAATATGGCATCTAAAGCTGCGTTTACACCAAAGTTATTAACAACATGTTAATAACTTAATCATCACAGATTATTATAGATTGAACGGCACATGGAAAACACATATTTCCATCATGTGTATGATAAGTTATGTTCAATCTAATAGAATCTATAGAATCTATTGGTGTTGACGCAGCTTTACTCTGTGACTGTCTGAAGTTAATATTATATCAATTTGAATTTACAATTCGAGACCGCAGCTCGGAAAAAGAAGAGATGATTAGCTCATAATATCGGGGACCGAGCTTTGCTCATGAGTACAAAAGCATAAACAATTTATTACGAAAGAAGGAATTATAATGAAAAACCATTTTGGCCATGTGGTTTTTTAGAAGCGGTGATGAATAGGTCAGTGGTAGGCTATTTGGCTTTTATATATTCCATTTCATATTCATATTGATTATTCTTTCGGGTCGAGGGTTATATATATACGTATTAGATATATTGGAATAGTTATCTTGGAGTTTGGTAGAAATATATTACATTTACATAGAACTCAATTTATTTATTTATTTAACTTATCTTCTATCTAATTCTAATAAGTTACCAACCCATCCCTATCTTATATGATAAACCTTCAATCATAATCATATACCTGCATGATTAAAAAACAGCAGACATTCAATTTACTAGAACAAATAATGGAGTGCCTTCAAGTTCAGATGTAGGCAACATGCCTAACTTCTTCCTACATTCGCTACCTTGTCTCTATGACACTGACCTTGCTTCTGTGAAACACCTTGTTCCAGTGGGAACTTGCTTCTGTGAGACTGCCATTTATAGCGCTACTACTTTTGATGGAGACCTTGTCTCTATGAAACTGCTTGTCTCTGTGGGAACTTGTTCCTGTGAGACTGCCATTTATAGAAATACTTGCTCTTGTGAAACTTGTCTCTGTGACACTAATATCGTTCAAAAACACTACTTGTCTCTGTGAGAACTTGTCTCTGTGAAACATCCCCTAGATAATTTACCGGTTGCAGTAATGAATGAGTCTGCTTTTTCGAGTGTCTTTGCTTAAGTGCGAGTAGGAGGACTCTGTTGCGTCTATGTTCGAGGAGGAAGACTCTGTTGCGCGGTGATACGGATGGTTGGTGATACAGATACTGTTCAACTTATTTTGCAACGCTATCCGATCGTATACGCGTCACTATTCCCTCTCGCGTTCTTTCGATGAACTTGCTACTAACTGCTTTCCGAACTTTTTTTTTCTACATATTATTCGATATTAACACAGCTGCCTAACTGTTGAACTTAATTGTGTTTTTCATCTAGATGTATATAATGGCATTTTTGGATCGTACTACGTGCTGTATATGCTTCAAAAAAGTCCTGCGTTCTGAAAAGGGTCTCTTATGCTCTGGTAAATGCGAACGTTGGTTTCATCATACTTGTGTTTCTGTACCAGACAATGAATACCGTATTCTATCAGCGGATTCCAAGAATAAATGGTTTTGTTCCAGGGTTGACTGTCTTGGTATTGATGAACATCCTCACAATCTAGTGCTTTCTAATATTCAACAACTGTCATTGAAAATGGACACTCTAATCTCTAAAATAAACAGTATGGAAGCGGTTCCTGGTGATATTACTACCATTAAAGAAGACCTAGCCTCTGTGAATAATTTGCTGTCCAGTTTGGAGCCTCGTATTTGCGAGTCAGAGAAACGTATTGAGGCCTTGGAACAGGAGCTGGGTGTACTTAAGAATCAGTCCATTAATTCTTCTGGGTTGGACTCGGGTAGCCTTGAGGTGACTTTAGCTGAACTCCATGAACGTACTCGTAGATCTTCAAATGTGATGGTTTTCAATTTGGAAGAATCCCCTAGTGCTGATGTAGCAGTGAGAAAACAACATGACATGGACTTTATCTCAAAACTATTCTCTCCATTTCTTCCATCCTTTTCTCCTGTGGGTGCTAGATCTCTTCGTGTTGGGAAAAAGAAACAGGGGTACACTAGGCCACTCAAGGTGATATTGGGTAATCCTGCTGATGCTTCAACAGTCATATCTAAATTCAATGCCGAGTTGTGTGATCCATTGCTATCCAAAGTTAGACTATCTAGAGATAGAACCCCATTTGAGGCTAACCATCTGAAAACTTTAAATGCCGAACTGGCCAATCGAAAGTCCAGGGGTGAGGAGGGGCTTACAATCAAATATATCAGTGGGGTCCCAAAAATTGTGAGTAATAAGCAAAAAAACGCATAAGTTCCAACGGTACACCAAAGAACTATAGTATTTATTTTCAGAATGTCAATGGGTTGAGGTCTAAATTAACTGATTTGTCTCTTAATGCTTCAGTCACGGCATATGATATGATTGCCTTTGTAGAGACTAATCTTAGTTCTGATATTAGTGATAGTGAGCTTGGTCTTGACTGCTACAGCATGTATAGATGTGACAGATCAGAACTGACCAGTGCTAAATTAAGTGGTGGTGGAGTCCTTGTGGCTGTACATAATAGTATTTCTAGTTACCCTATTGTTGTATTGTCTTGTAAAAGTGAATGCCTGTTTATTTTATGTTCTCTGTTAGTTTGTAAGTTTTTGCTTGTTTGTGCCTATATTCCTCCTAACCAGCCAGCTAAGGTTTATGATGATTTATGCCAATCCATTGATTGTGCCATATTGCAAGCTGGAAGCCCAGATTATGCATTACTGATTGGTGATTCTAATCTGCCAAATGTTGATTGGTCCAGATTAAACTTGTTTCATGCTGCTACTTCTGGATCTATTGCTGATTTGGCTCTTGCACACAACCTCCAGCAGGCAAACAACGAGTTGAATTCTAGGGGAGTACTTCTGGACCTGGTTTTTCTTCTGTTCCTGACTTGTTGGTGAGTAAGCCATTGGAAGTACTGGTTCCTGAGGATAGGCATCACCCTGCCCTTCATATAGGTTTTTGCTTGAGTGGTGGGTCTCAACCAAGATATGTTAAACACATTCCTGACTTCCGGAAAAGTGATTTGGTCTCTATATTCCAGGTTCTTCAGGGTAAGGAATATCCGCTTTTAAGCTGCATGGAAGGTATGGTGGTTGAGCAGAAGTTCAGTGAATTCTGCAGTGATTTGAGATCTTCCATCATGAGGTTTAATCCAGTGAGAAGGGTTTATGTCTCTAACTTCCCTAAATGGTTCTCTAATGATCTAAAGAGACTGATTGTGGCTAAAAAGATTGCACACAGGAATTACAAGGCCAATGGCAGTATCCACCTCTATGAAGCTTTCTGCTGCTTGAGGGACAGATGTAAGGACCTGACTAGAAGATGTTATGATGCCTATATAATGGGTGTGGAGGATTCTGTCCAGACTAATATAAAATCTTTCTGGTCCCATGTCAATGGGCTAAAGAAGGTCTCTAAAAAATCCACTATTGTAAAACTGGATGACAAGTGTGCTTCTACAGCTGCTGGTAAGTGTGAACTCTTTGCTGAATGCTTTTCATCCACTTTTGCTCAGAGTGTAGTTCCTGTTCCTACTTTTGATTTTGGCTGGAATCAGGTGGTTCCGCCATGCTGCATTGCTGCTTCTGATGTTCAACGGAGGCTGGAGACTTTAGATGTTAATAGGGGGGTAGGACCTGATGGTATTCCTTCTCTGGTACTCCGTTTCTGTGCTCCTGTCCTGGCTGGTCACCTGGCTGTGTTCTTTGCTGCTCTGCTAACAGTAGGTATCTTCCCTGAGGTTCTCAAGAGTGGTTTCCTGGTGCCTGTGTTCAAGTCAGGTGACCATTGTAATGCCAGAAATTATAGACCTATTACAATCCAGTCTGTGATAGCCATGGTATTTGAGGGCATAGTTACGGACCATCTTTATTTCTGCCTGCGTAAGGGTATATCTATGGAGCAGCATGGGTTTCTGAGGTCTAGATCTACAGTTACTAATCTTCTGGAGTTTCAGGATTTTGTGATGGGAGCCTTTGTGAATGCTTGTCAGGTGGATTGCTTGTACTTGGATCTCTCAAAGGCCTTTGATAGAGTTAATCACACTCTTATGATTGCCAAGTTGAAGGGTTATGGAGTCCATGGATCATTGCTAATGTGGTTGGATAGCTACCTGAGGGATAGAACTCTTATTGTTAGGTATGAGGGTCATGAGTCATCACCATTCAGGGCCTTATCTGGGGTTCCACAGGGGTCTCATCTGGGTCCCCTCCTTTTCAACTTATTTATGAATGATATTGGTAGTGTCATCTCTTCCAATTTCTTAATGTATGCTGATGATGTGAAACTTTTTGATGTGGTGTCGCATGGTACAGGGCGCAATGCACTGCAGTCTTCACTCTTGAACATTGATAAATGGTGTTTGGATAATGGCATGGCACTGAACACTGCTAAGTGTGTGATGATGTCTTTCAGACGTGGGTCCAATATCCTTGATATTCAATATGTCCTGCAGGGTGCTCCTCTGATAAGAGTGTTTAAATTCAATGACCTTGGGGTTACCATGAGTCCCTCCCTTAGTCCTTTGGAGCATGTGTGTGGGATAACAGCCAAGGCTAGGTCACTGCTTGGATTCATTTTCAGGTCCTCTAGAGATTTCAGATCTCCTCATAGTCTCCTGGTTCTGTTCAGGGCACTGGTCCTTCCTGTTATGGAGTATGCTTCTGTCATATGGTCCCCATACCACCAATACCAGATTGATATGCTACAGAAGGTCCAGAGACGTTTTGTGAGAATGCTTGGCTGCAGGATGGGGTTTGCATACTTTGATGTGCCTGTGGAGGAAATTGAGAGACATTTTGGCCTTTTACCTTTGGCTTCTAGGAGGAGACTCTTCGACTCGATGCTTCTTTACAAATTGGTGAATGGAGCATTGGACTGCCCGGAATTGTTGGCTGGCATTGATATCTGTGCTCCAAGAGGGACCCGCTCCAGGACGATCTTCAGACGACGTCTTCATACAACAGCTTACGCATACAATAGTGGTTTGTCAAGGGTGCTGCGATCTGGTTGTGAGGCTGCTGCGGCAGGAATTGATTTCTTTGATGTGTCCGTGGTAGCTTTCAGGAGGGCAGCCATGCGGTGGGGACTCTAGCTCCTTCTTTGTTGTTAGCTGATATTTATATATCTTTCGTCTTATCATCCTTTCTCCTTTTGTATTTTTATGCTTGTATTTTGTTATACCCTTTGTGATTACTTGTTAGTGATCTAATGCTGAGGTTTGCCTAATTTATTTTTCTCTTTTATTTGGCTATAGGCTACTTTGAATGCTTTACCTTCATTGCTTTGCTTTGAAATTTAACTTCATTATGTAATATGTATACTTAGGGGGCACTAGCCAATCCTCTTTAACTTAGCTTGTTATTGTTATGCTTGTTATTATGCTTATTATTAGGTTATAATTATGCTTATTAGTATTATTATTATTATTCTTATTTTATATGCTTCTTTTTTTGTGCTTTTTGATTGTTGTAATTGGTGTGTACCGTTGGAAAATAAAATAAATAAATAAATAAATAAATAAACTTACACTATATTCTTTGACAATAATTGAAATACGTGTTTGAATTTGAAAAAGCTAATTTTAAACAAGGCTAACCTACAAATTGGTTAACCAATAACTAAGAATATAAGGAGAACTCAATGATTACTACCCTTGAAATTCATGATGAAGGACAAAAATTGTATTGGTAAAATAAAATAAGAACCCTTTTTTCGAAAAAGTAGTTATCAGTTGAATTATTAGCGTTTATTCATGAAAAATACCACTCGACATAGGGATTTCAATGTAAACACGGGTTGAAGTGTACGCTTTTGAACAGCTGATCGGCTGTATGTTCTGGCCATGTAGATCTTAAGTAGGCACTGTTTAGAGCAAAGACCTTAAAGATGCATAGACTCACATACAGCGCTAGTGTCATACTTGAAATTGAAATCCGCCATTGAGGGGGCAATTATTACATACCAATGATTATTACATATGATTATTACAATGATTATTATTATTATTATATTATTATTATTATTATTATTATTATCATGATTATTATTATTATTACAATGATTATTACATACCAATGCCACCAATGCCTTTGTGATCTATTGTATTACAAATATATAGATTCAATACTCGTGCTAAAATACCCCAATGGCGGCCTTCAATTTCAAGTAAGAGCTATCATTGGGAAGGCATAGGCATTGTGGGTCTATATCTCTTGAAGGTCTTTGGTTTAGAGTTCACTGTATATAGTTTGTTTACTACGTCGACAGAGTGGTAAATGGTTTGTTTACAAAGTCGTCCGAGCGCTCCGTCGTCCGAGTGGTTGTCTCCCCGTTAAGATGACTCGTCTATTTCCTTTCCATTGTGCAAAGTGCAATATTTTAGGCGTCAACGCTAGGTGTCATTTCAACGAAAATTTTTCAGTGGAATGGTGAAAATATCTGATTGAGCTTTTCATAAAGGTAAGACTTTTCAATTATGTTTTCAAACAGCAGGAGTAATTCCCAGCAGGTTTTCATTGTTGAACTCAGAGTTTAATTGTTGACCGCATAGTCCAATAAGTTACATTGTTGAGATTTAAATTAATCAAATAACATTAACACCCTAATGCACTATCCCCCATTTTGAATGCCACGTTATTTCTATTAAAATCAATTTTATTCGTTCCCTTAATTGTTTGTAAATTTTTGGATTCTAATATTGGATGATTGATCAATTACCCACAGATAACTACTAGTACAGCTGATTTGTAAGGATTTTGTGCTTTTAGGAATAAAATTTTTCATGCTCTATTGTAGAAATAATAGCACGATAATAGCCTACAATGAGAATCATAAAATTATGAGAGTCGTGATTTAATTTTGAATCAGTCTAAATTACTTTATAATTATTTTCAAATTTGATTGCTCTTATCTTCTATATGTCATTAGCATTCTTGTATAATTTGAATTCTGAATTTTAGTTCAATGTTCAAGAAGATAATTCAATGTTATTTTCCGAATTTGTTAGCCTATTTGTACCCAAAATCCCAATTTCTTATAACCTTTCAATTTTTGGTTATTGAAGCAAAGTATTTTTGGGGTTATGTCACAGTCAGACAGAGTACGGTCAAATAGCTCAAGCTTGTTTTGTAAAATCTATCAATATTGATAACAAAATGCTATTTAAGTTTACTTTTGTGTATAAACGTTTTAAAAACATATTTATCAGAGTGATGTAGCCTAGTTTTTATCTATAGTATTATTTTCAGCGAACTAGGATAATTTTGAGTTATTGAATTTTCTCCTAACCTATAAAGACATTCTTATCATGTTAACTTATCGTGTTCTTGCTGGAATGTCAACTTTTATTACATGTCTCCTATACGATAGCTCGAACAAATTGCTTCGTAAATCTAGTTTGCAATGATCAAATTAAAAATTGAAGAACAAACAGGTAATTATTTTCTTCAAGATTCCACTGACAATGAAATGACAGAATTTTATCTTCGATCAATATGACTACAGGTAGGCTAATCTCAGGTTATAGTTTAGGCTAATATATTCTAATTCAAATTATATAACCTAATCAAATTAAAAATTAATGTGAACTAGCTTTTATAATTTTGATTGTTAAAAGTTTAAACTTGCTCTTGTACCGTAGGCCTATACTAAGTCATTATCTAAACATTATAGTTTTCTTAGACCTAGGATATCTTTTGTTTGAATTCTTTGATGACATAGTAGTCAAAAGTGACTAATTATAAGGTTTTTTTGAAAATAGCCTGCCAAAATATTGCAATTTTAAACCAAAAACCCAACCTCAAAATTCAAACTTGCATAGCTGTAGAAAACTGTAAAACCACCCTAACTTACCCTTTTTACCTTCCAACCTTTATTAAAACAAATTCTTTCAGAACCATTTTAAAAAGTTAGATCAATAAATGCCTTTTTATTTGCTCCACAAGATAGAAAGTGATATGCGTGAAGATGCTGTCATGTTATTAGATGAGTGATGATATTTTGATGTATAGATAATTTTAATATTGATAATAGGGACACCAGATACAAAACTGTACACATTTTGTTCAAATTCCACTACAGAACATAATTTACTGTGTAATTTTTTGGAAACTTTACATTTTTCAATGATGGTTTGCAACATATAGGCTAGTTAAATCTACTACTATGATAGATTGACAATCAATCAGTTCAATTATTAATAGCCTACATTGAATATATATTTTGAGTAATTTTTGTCAACTGTTTATTTATTTAATAGAAACATACTAGCTAAACCGCTCACAATAATTATGATTGTTTCCTCAATTGGTCTTAAATGTGTGTAATAGGAATGGGAGTAAACATGACATAAGTATTTAATACCTTAAGAAAGGTTTTTAATAACTTGAACTATACAGGTTTCGAATTGGAATGAGTTTGTTTGGAGACTTAGTAACAGTAATAACAAATTCAAAACATATGTTGTTATACTACATTCTTCCCCCCAAAGAGTTAATGAATGTAGTCATTCAAATAATTAGGGGGTCTTCTATTTCTAAAACTTCTTCTTGGATATGTATTTTGATTTTCTTGTCCAGTAGTCTGTTGTCTAGGTTGTAAGCTCTCGGCAGTAGTACTAGTTTCGTTTTCTTGGTTTGGGTTGCTTGAGGATTATGGAAGTATTCAAGTTCAGGTTCGGAAGTTGGTAATTGAGAATTTTCATCATTTTCAGAATCGGTTTGTTCTTCGTGATCTCTGTTTTCGTACTCTCCAACTGGAGCAAGATGACGTGTTGATACTGTGGTTTCTCTTCCATCAGGTAGCTTTACATGTGCATACTCAGCATTTCCATGTAGAAGTTGGACCTCTTCAACAAGTGGCTCATATTTAGATGTTCGATTGAATTTTTTTAAATAGACAGGGCCGGAATTGAGAAGCCAAGAAGGAGCTGAAACACCATTGTTTCCAGATCTACGTGGGTGTAAAAACATACGCTCATGAGGAGTTTGATTTGTGGCTGTGCAAAGTAATGTTCTTGTTGAGCTAAGAGCATCTTCTAAAACTGACTCCCATTGATTTATTTCTTAAGTGATTTTAATGCTAGCTCAATCGTTTTCCATAGAATACCATTATATCTTTCAACCTGTCCATTACCTGCTGGGTTGTAAGCAGTGGTTCTGCTAGTTACAATTCCATGCGATTTTAGGTAATTTTTCAAGTCTTGACTCATAAATGATGTTCCTCTGTCTGAATGTATGTAACTAGGAACCCCAAACGTAGAAAACAGGGTTTTCGGTTTGATTTAACTGTAGATGATGACATGTCTGGACATGGGAAAGCAAAAGGGAACCGTGAAAACTCATCTACTATTACCAATAAATAACGATTTCGACTTGATGAAGGCAGAGGGCCTTTGAAATCGATATTTAGCCGTTCAAATGCAGAAGTGGCTTTAATCAGAGTCCCTTTGTGTTTGAAGAATTTGGGCTTGACAGCAGCACACACTTTGCAGGAGTTTGTTATACGTCTGATTTCATTAATTGAGTAGGGTAAGTTTTTACTCCGAACCCAGTGGTACAACCGTGTTATGCCTGGGTGGCATAGAGACTCATGTAAATCAACTAATAGATTTTCCTGATTTTGGATTGAAGAACATACTCTAGACAGAGCATCAGCAGCCATATTATCCTTGCCAGGTCTATATACAATATCGTAATGAAAACAAGACAGTTCCAGTTTCCACCTCATTATCTTTTCATTTTTCACTTTACCATGACGGTTGTTATCAAACATAAAAGCTACCGACCTCTGATCAGTAATTAACTTGAAATGTTTGCCAACCAAGTAGTGACGCCATTTTCGCAGTGCTTTTACAATGGCTTGTGCTTCTTTCTCAACACTTGAATGTCTTTGTTCTGCTGGTGAAAGTATCCTTGAGAAGAATGCAACTGGACGGTTCGATTGAGTCAAAGTAGCAGCAATGGTGCTCTCAGATGCATCAGTTTCCACAATGAATTGTGCTTCAGGGTCAATGCAGCTTACTACAGATCCAATTATTTCACTTTTTATAGTTTCAAAAGATTGTAACCCTGCTTTAGACAAGGGAAATGCAGTACGGGCAAGAGGAATCACCTTAGTGGCATAATCTGGTATTAGTGATGCATAATGTGAAAACATACCAAGGGTCCTCCTCAGCGATGCAGTGTCTCTAGGCGGATGTAAATTTTTCAGTGGTTCCAATCGGCTGGGGTCAGGCTTGATAGTTTTGTTCGATATATGATAGCCCAGCAAGTTGATCGATTTCAGTGAAAATGAAGACTTCTCATTATTGATAGTTAGGTTGTATTTGTTTGCAGCGTTGATAAACTTTTCCAAGTTTATATCGTGTTGCTCCTGTGTTTTGCCACAGATTGTAACATCATCAAGGTAAGCATAAGTGTCTTGTAGCTGTTCAGACCG
>NW_024091214.1:0-22652 GCF_014356525.2 Nilaparvata lugens | reverse complement strand
TTCCTCCTCTTCTCACTCCAATCAACAATACTTTCGATTTCAATACCATTAGAAAGTTGCAACCGATTGAAAAAGTGACGATTAAAGTTTTACCATTTTTTCACAATTCCACTGTTAATCAAGAGTCTCTTAAACGAGGATCATACATCATAGAAACTCATGATTGGTTCTAAATTTTATCCTATAGGAGCTCAGTTACCTTAAATATTTATCTTCAACTACTGTTTTCCATCTTAGAACTACCGAGATCGTGAATATGAGGAGAATATCTTCAATCTCTTGATATTTTCAAGTGATTGAATCGTACCGTGCGTCCAAGTGAACTATGAATAAAAATGATAAAATCAACAGCATTTTTTGCGTTTCAAGTTTATCAACACGGTCAGAATTGATTAGCAGATTCAGCCACAAAGTTTCTTCTAAAAGGTCATGAAGATTATTTCAAAATCGATTTACGATTTTAGTTTTGCTCTTTATTGCTCTACTTATAATTTTGTATTATATCAAGCAAAGGAAATACATTTACGACAAAAATACACATACATAATAACAGGGGTAGGTAAATCTTTTTAAGAGTATCAATCAATTTCCTCCTTTAATATACAATGAAACTGGATGTTATTTTACTGAATGCTAAGAAGATTATAACTCTTATAAGTTTATAATGAGAGAAATCATTGAATTTTCAAATTACTCCCTCTTCCCCAATCTCCCACTAGACGGCTAGCCTAACAGCATTTAGTTCATATGCAAAATTAGAACTTTCCACTATGGGTACAGTCCATGAAAAAGGTTGACAACCATTGGCTATTCAATGAAAACAAAAAGCAACTGAAATAATATATTTTAAGGTTAACAATCTTTGGCTATTCAATGAAAAAAAGTAACTGAAACAATATTATTGTTAATGAGCAGTTTTGACATCATTTATTAAAATCATTTTAGAACAATAATAGAGAAATATAATGCTGCATTACACAGCACCTCAAGAACATGTCATGATTAAAATTATTCCATGCTCTTTCTCAATTTTTAAGTTCAAAATCGCAATATTATGGATTAAATTAGATTGATTTAAATTTTTTCATTATTGAATTGAAGTACATAATGTAATAAAGTTTGGATTATATTATATTTTTATAATGGACAACAGTTTATCTGGCTACTCATTCACTTATTGTTTTCTAGTTCTTGTTGATTAGAAATAAAATTAATCCTCTTTGTCACTGGAGACGCAGCATTCATGCGATCTGGAGAGTTGAGAGTAGCAAGTGATTAGAATAAGAAAATTGAATGTCTAGTCTATGTATTATTAGCAAAACAATGACATGCATGCATGCCTCAAGCCATAAATCCTGTCAGCAGTTGTTTTGTTGGGGGGAGAGAGTGGTGTGAAGACTGTGAACTGGTTTGTTGGAGAGGGAAGTGTAGGATGCCAATGACTCCCCACTACGTCCCCCTACAACAATACTAATCAAGCTCAGACAGAAATCGTCATTTGCGTATACAAGCGCTTTCTACTGGTATAAGTGATACTACACATTAGGCGAAACAATAGTCGGTAAGAATGTTCCCTCTGATCCTTCTCTGTGGTTGCTATCCTTGTCTATCGTTCAACAAAGCAGATGGCGCTATCTCTTTGGGTCGCATGAATTGGGAATATCTGGAACTCAAAATATCTTGCAACTAGCCGGAATTGGAAATATATGGAACTCCGAATATGTTGACAGGCGGAACTGCGAATATCGTGCAGGCCGGCGGAACTCAAAATAGGAGCTTCTCTTTGTCTCAGAAACAGAGTAACGGCCAGCAACAGTCACAGTTATAACATAGTTATTCAAAAGTATTCTTTGAGTATCTATAGTGAGGTCCACGTTATAATGGTAGTGTACGATTTGCAAATGTGAAAGAGTTAGGGGTTAGGTTTTATTTAGGTTATATTTAATAATGTTCTTTTAGGAAAGGTTAGGTTTTCGCTTAAAAATTGCAATATGCTAGGAGGGGCTAGGGTCCAGGTAGAGTTATGTTTTTTGATGTTTCAAAGGTAAAAGGATAGGTTAGGGGGTTAGGATTTTGCTCTGAACCACATGTTTGTGAACATGTTCATGGAATGAACCTTATTTTGTGAACATGTTCATGAAATGAACCAAATGTTTATGTTTTGTTCTAAGATGACGAACAAATCTAAAGTATTAAATGTGAATGGGTTAGAGGTTAGGTTTTATTCAGGTTATATTTAATAATGTGTTATTAGGATAGGTTAGGTTTTTGCTTTGAAATTGCAATATGCTAGAAGGGGCTGGGGTGCAGTTAGAGTCATGTTTTTTGATGTTTCAAATGTGAAAGGATAGGATAGGGGGTTAGGATTTTGCTCTGAAATCTAAATTATTAAATGTGAAGGGGTTAGGGGTTAGTGGTTAGGTTTTTTTGGATTACATTTGATAATGTTCCATAAGGTTAGGTTAGGTTTTTGCTTTAAAATTGCAATATGCTAGAAAGGGCTAGGGTCCAGGTAGAATTATGCTTTTTGATATATTTTCAAAAGTGGAAAGATAGGTTAGGATTTTGCTTTGAAATTGCAATATGCTGGAAGGGATTAGAGGTTTTTCAAATAGTTATGTTTATTAATGTTTTAAATGTAAAAGGGGAGGTTGAGGGTTCGGTTTTTGTTTTGAAATGACAATATGCTGACTTAGTTATAGTGTTTTTTAACATCAGTTAAATAACAACTGTTATATTTTATTAATTATATTTTTCAAAAGTACTCTTCCTTTTATTGAATAAAATAATAATATATCGATTATTATATTAAAGTAAATGATAAATCATCATTGGATAATAATATTTTCATCAAATAGAATGACGATTGGCTCCAGTTACAGTGCTCGGTAACCATCATCAAAAAGAACGTTACATTCAAAGAACTGACTGAATGAAACGGGAAAAACCCGTTGCTAACGCATGCGCGATACGGTGCTGTCTGATACAGAGAGTGGTTTGTCTCAAAATATCTTTTCCTCCACCTACTGTCTAAAGTACTTACTTTACTCCCTGAAACATAATACTAAAGTATCACTTTTTCGCTCTAGGTAGTAAAAAACAGAAAAACTCCCTAGGGAGTAAAAGTGACTCCATTTAAATAACATGGGAAGCATCTCTATTTAAAAAACTTACATGGTAATAGGTTAGAAGGTCTAAGCTCAGATGAGAAAGCGTAATAGAGGTGTCTGTCATTGAGTCAACTGAATTCAATACCACAACCAGAAATTGATCAACTCATGAAATATATGTTTGTATGATATTATATTCTTAATATTGGTAGACGATAAAATTTATACAATTTTTGAATATTTTATTCTATTCAAAATACCAGCCAACAAATATTTTGATCTGCATTCTGCAATTCAAATCTGAACCGCGTCAGCCATCTGAGTCAGCCATTTTTGGTAGCTCAGCTGATATGATGTTACAACTTTGGCCGATAGATAGCGCAATCAGCAGTGCCTATCAGACGACCGGTTTTTAGGTTTTAGTTTTTAGGTTATGTTGTTAGGAAACATTGTCACCAATACGTAAGTTATTAGAATGATTTAATTTGCAGTTTCTATAAAAAATGTAGATGGAGGAAAAATATTGTGTACATCACGAGCGAAAAATACTTTTTCTCCCTCAGGAAAATTGTTGCCCTCGGCTTCGCCTCGGGCTTCAAACTTTTTCCCTCAGGGAGAAAAAGTCGTACTTTTCACTCTAGATATACAAATAACTATTTCAATTGTCAGCTGGTGGAATTGGAAATATATCGAACTCACAATATCGATTGTTATTAGCGAGACTGGGTAGATATGGGATGAAACAAATTTATCGCAAAACAAATGAAGGGTTCTATAGTTAACCTAAAATAAATTCATCAACACATCAACAGTCATCAGTCTTGTTTGAAACAGATAACAGAGTTTTGAAAACTTTCATAATATGTACATGACTATCATTTTATAAACCAATAGACCTATAATTTTAATATATAATGAGCTATGAATTACCCTAAGTGGGTAACTATAGTGAGGTCCACGTTATAATGGCAGTGGAAAAGGATAGGAGAACAGTATTGCTGATTCTCTGCCTTGACAGATTATATTTCTACATTGTTAAATAACAATCTGGTAGCGTTGCAGAGCTAGAAAAGTATAGCACTATCTGCCTCGTCGAATGACAGACAAGGATAGCAAGTCCAATGTTGATCAAATACTGACATTATAACGTGGACCGCACTATAGTCCATATCATTCCAGAAAATAAGTCAGACTTGAACCATTGCTCAATCACAAACACATTACCAGTACTCCCACTTTGGCACCGATATTTTGGGTTCCAGATATTTCCAATTCCGCCATCTGACAAACAAATAATTTGAGTTCCAGATACTCCCAATTCCGCCTAGCAACATATTTCGAGTTCCAGACATTTCCAATTCCGCTGTCTGACAAATATTTGGAGTTCCACCCAGCAACAGTTTTCAAGCATAGGACATTCAACATTGATATTTCGAGTTCCAGATAAAATATGATTAACTATTTTCAACAATAATGAACAGTTAAATTCATCAGATATACAAGTATCAGCTGTTTGGGTGGCAAGGCTGAGATCTGGCAACCTTTTCTCCTATCTTCCTACACTGTCATTATAACGTGGACCTCACTATAGATGTTGGCTTCTATAGATGTTATCAGTGGCAAAATGGAGAGACTTGGCAACGTTTTTCTTCTATAACTTTCTTCACTGCCATTATAACGTAGACCCCACTTTATCTTCTCCGTGGCACACTGTCAAGTATCGACTAACTTAGTCGAAGGTCGAACTAAACTTGACTCTCGAGTTGAAAATGAGAATTGATAAGGTTGTGTTGTAGGTTGATGGTTCTTTGTTGTGATGTAATTTGTCAACGTCAAAATGGGTTTGTCTCGAATTTTTATCGTATATGGTTATAATACTTCTTTATTTTTCGCTTAGTATAATATTTTCCAATCTCAAAAGATTTTTTAAAATTAAAAACCTATTGATTATGCATTTATAAAAATCAGCTCAATAAACAATAACTTCAGAGGTTAGGAGATCTAACCTCCAAATCGGTTAATTTCTTTGATACGGTAAGTAGAGAATAATATTTTAATCCTAAAATTAATAATATTCGTGGATTGTTGGTCTAGTTTTTATCTTATTTCTCTCTATGTTTTTAGCCATCACTAGAATTATTTGTCTTGAACACAATTTCATTTGGTGATAATGATGCCATTAGACCATTATCAGAACTCAACTTTCAGTACATGCAAAGCATTTATATAATAATTTCGTAATAAAGTATTAACTTAAGGTTATTGCATAAATGCTAGAAAGTAATACTTCCAACTTACCATAGGAACTTACTAATCAAACGTTATTACGCTTTTTTATGCTAGCCTAATACCTTCTAAATGAGCTTTGCAGCTTTCAAAAATTATTTTATAGAGAAAGCTTCTCCTAAGCTTAATTTGTAATTTTGTAAAACAAAAATTATTATTATTTGTACCCTAGGCTACTCTTATTAGCACTTATATTATGCTAATTTATTAGTGTATTATATTAATTTGTCGTTAAGGGTTGACCTGTATAAACCTATGAGTTATAATATTACTACATTCAAAACATTCATTGGCTGGGATGAGCAATTTTTTAGTTACCAATTCAAAATTTATGAACGATGAAACTGTTTCTATAAGACCTATAGGCCTACCTATCTTTTATTTTTGTAAATAAATTATTGATCTAGGCTAAATAAAATCTTATTTTTGGAAAACACACTGCAACTAAATTTTTTGACTCGGTTTCATTACTAAGCTTTATAAATTAACTAAACTTTGATCTTTCAGAAGCTTTAGTGTATTTTCCCAATTAAATGAGAATGGTTATAGATTAGGTTATTATACTTTTGCAGTTTTCCTGAGCAATGTATCGGATAGAATCAATCGTTACGTCTATCATCTTGAGCTATGTGGATAGGTACATCAAAAATTTTCGTCGACAAGATGCCCAGGTACGTATGTCAACTCTTTTATCTGCAAGTTGCTCAGATTCAATTTCATCAAAGTTACAATATTTATAGATATCAAATAGCGTATATTTATGTTGAGGAATTTCGCTGTATGGTGTAAACTAGTAGCTCTGTGAACAGTAGACCTCGCGCTCAGTAAGTTACATTGACCTGTTCTTATGTTTAATCAAAAATCAATATATAATTATCAATTTAAAATGTCTAGAAAAAATCCTAAATAAACATAGAGCTTCTGTCCTATCGTACCGTGACGTTTCGTCCCTGAATGTGAGTGTTAGTGCTGTTATCAGGTCTGGCTGCAACTGTCTCCTACAACGTTGATGGAAATATACATTTTCAAGATGTTTGATGTTTTTGAACGGGTAGTATTATAGTCCACTAGGCAGTGATTTATGATGAATAATTCTATAGTGTGATTTTTACTCTAATATTGGCGTATGAAGGAGGCTCCTTTTTCCTTCTATATTATCCTTGTAATGCAAAATATCCATAAACCTTGTATATACGTCGACGCAAAATTTAAAAAGGAACATACCTGTCAAATTTCATGAAAATCTATTACCGCGTTTCGCCGTGAATGTGCAACATATAAACATTTAAACATTAAGAGAAATGCCAAACCGTCGACTTGAATCTTAGACCTCACTTCGTTCGGTCAATAATTGTTAACATCTACATAGATATAAGTATGTTTTTAGACCAATATTATCAACAAACTATGTTGGTTCTACATTCTCGTCAGTCTTGGAATTTGTGACTGCAGAGATTGTTTACAGTTAAAACAGTTTATTGTTTGAATTATCTTTATCCTTGTTATGGTTGATAATATAATTTAATTGCATGGTGAGGAGATGTTGTGGTATTTCTTCATAATAAAGATAATAAGACGCTAATATCAAATAATACCAGGTTTTATGGCAACAGCTGCCACATTCTGGGGATGGTGGAGGATTTGGCAGGCATTGTTAAGAAGCCTGCCTCTTTAAAGTGAAGTGCTTTTGAACAAATGAAGTGGTATTGGCAAAATCGGTTATATGATAGATAATCCTGTTGAATACTACCATAGTCTGTTTAACGAAAGAAGAGCAACAATAAAATGTTTTTTTGCTTGAGTGCTATATAAATGATAAATTATATCCGCTGTTAATTGCTGGATCGCTAAATAATAGTTAACAATTCTGTAATTCACTCTGAATCTCCAAGTTATTGTGTTTCTTCAGTTCAGTCAAAGATGTGAGTCGGCTACTGTTGAACAAACTGTCTTGCCTTTTCAATATTTACTTTTACACGCATTACATCTTCTCACGGCTCATAGAATCGAATATAGTCAATTCCGATACCGATTAAGATTATTATTTTCTATAATCTGATTTAAATTATTATATTCCGTTTTTTAAATATTTTCTGCTCACATTAAGGTTAGTTTTTGTTACAAATTTGTAATGCTTCCAGGTTTCACTGTGGCAAGGCGATGGCGTATTTCACAACTTGGACTTGGATTTGGAAGTGCTGGAGCAGGAACTCAATCTGCCATTCAGCTTCGTTTCCGGACATATCAATGAACTACTCATCCATGTACCTTGGACAAGAATCGCATCGGAGCCTGTGCAGATAACAATTAACACAATAGGTGGGCAGTTTTTTATCGTTGCTTCAAAAAAAAAAAAAACTCAACAGCTCCAACACAAATCGTCATTATCAAATTTCATTGAAAGAAGTTGAGCTTAATAAGAGGTTGGATGTGTTAATATTTCAGAATAATTCAAAATAATTATTATTTTAAATGATAATTTAAAATGATTCAGATATATTTCACAATAATCCTGATAATATTTCAGAATTATTATTCTGAAATAATTTATGTATGCATCAAATCTCAATTATTAAGATATTCTTGATAAATAGGCTTCTCCGCCTAAGCAAATCACAATTAATTATGCGTTCATTGGTGTAAATAATTATTACATTCGACTAAAGTTTATCTCAAGGTAATTCATTTCTTGCCATAGTGTCTTTCATAATTATGAGTTCTATTGCTAGTACATTAGTTTGATTTTTGTCAAAATAAACTGTAAACCTGTAACTGTAAACATTATAACTTGGTTCAGTTTTCAGCTCTGCACTTGGAATGAGAGTCAAATGAGATCCAATTTCAAGCAAAATAATCATTTTTTACCTTTTCAGTTTTGGAACTGATCATCAATATTGCTACTATTCCATTTAAAAAATTGAACAATGAACATCTTTACCATAGTTACATTGTGAAATATCACTTGTTTGATATCACAAATTGAGCCGAATATTTGTTGTCTTCAAGCAGCTATCGGTTTTCTTCTTTGTCTTTGAGGAAATTTTATTATTTCATTGATCTCAGTTTTCTCTGTTATGTTTTAATTTGCAGAATGTGTAATGAAATTGTGCCCCCCTGGAGGTCGCCCACCTCCTCCTCCAGAACGACTTAGAAGGTAACAATTCATTCATTATTCATTCGTTTCATCAATCAATATTATTTTACTGTCCCGAAAAAATAATATAATGTTGCAATATATTGTATAATTATTATCATTTCTAAAAATAGACAAACTCTCCAGACATGCAAGTAAAATACTACACATACAAGTCAGAAGTTCAGTATAGTAGTGAAATAATGTCCCACATTAAGCTACTATGATAATGTACTTTTTTCCAATCTCTATAATACTTTTTTAGGTATTTGTTTCAATTCGGTAAATGTTAATAAATGATGGAATTCGAATGTTAAGCTTCTCAGAGTTTTATGCTCTTATCAGATCTGTTTGTATTATCACATCAATTATTCCCTCACTGATCTTCAGCATTCAAATT
Source organism: Nilaparvata lugens (assembly GCF_014356525.2). Lineage (NCBI taxonomy): Eukaryota > Metazoa > Arthropoda > Insecta > Hemiptera > Delphacidae > Nilaparvata > Nilaparvata lugens. The sequence continues at coordinate 13,723 of NW_024091214.1, read as the reverse complement.
ATATTATTCAAATTTGATTGGAATATTCCAGTTTTTCATGCTCTGTTGTCAAAAAACAAAAGAATTTACAATTTCTCAATTTATGGCCGCATTTTGAACGATCCTTGTACAAAAATGAACTATTAGTTTCATTTGAATCGATTTTTATTAGTTTTATAGTACTTTATTCACTTAGTTGTTTTATTGATATATGCATTTTGTTGCAGGCAACAGTCACAACCGCCTGACGAGCAAACGCCTCAATCGCAAAGCTATAGGTCAAGTCTTGTTAACAAATTGATATGCAATCTGTCAATCACTTGTAACAATTTTATTCTTAAATATGTTGAAGAGGACATTGTACTCTCAATGAACATCAAGAATTTGAGTCTCAGTTCTGTTAATGAGAAGTGGGAACCAGAAATAACAGGTTTGTGATACATAAAGAAATTGTTAATGTTCTGTAACTCAATCATTATTTATAATTTCCCATTTGTCTTGAAGGTTTACATACTCCGAAAGTGAGTTTGGGAATTGATTGCTGATAGATGTTTTTAACAATTCCAATTATTATAATAGTTCTTATATACATTTGATTCAGTAAACGGTTTTGTATACTGTTAGTAATTTCATTTTTCTTAACTTGAAACTTACGATACTATCTTATAATTGTTTTCTGGCTGAATTTATAGAGGGCGATGAAGTGAGTTCAAATCATTTTTCAGCGCAATATTTATCAGCTTATGACTTTGGATGGACAAAGCTCTCAACTATTATGCCTAATTCAAATAGTAAATTAGTATTATCGCAATAATTATTTTAAGTCACTGTATTAATCACATAGGTATGTAATCTCAAAAATACAGTATTTCATGTTTATTTCTAGAACTGAGTGTGACATCTCTGATCTTGAGGAAGCTTATCTCTTTGTCCGATGTTACCATTTGTCTTGACAAACGAAATGCTTCTGGAAGAATAGAATCATACATGGTGAGCAAACATATTCAATAATGAAAATATTATATTCTACTTACTATCTCAATTATTCAATAGGTTTTATCCGCAATATTGATATGTTTCATTCAAATGAGACAATATAGATAAAGCTTTATGAAGGTTAGGCAAAGGGAAATCAGTGAAAGGGATAAGTTAGATTAAATGAAACTGATGAGGTGCGTTTTCATTAAAAATTTCATGATGAGCCCAGATGAATAACTATTTTGAAAAAGATTAAACGAACAAGATCAACTTGTGGATTTATCCAGCTTTAGTGAAATGAAAAACCAATTTCATAGTAACGTGATTTTGGTAGACTTTTGGGCTATAGCACGAAAGAACTATAAAGAGCTTGGAGAAAAGGCATTGAGATTAATCCTTCCCTTTGCAACGACTTACCGTTGTGAAGAAGAATTTTCATCAATGTGTTTTATGAAAAACAAGTTTAGAAATCGACTTGACATGCAGTCAGATTTTAGAGTAGATGAAAATATTTTCTAGCTGTGCATTTAAGAAGTAGTGGGGGTCCGCATAAATATAATAAATGGATGAGGGGGTCCTTGGGAAAATTTTGTTGGGAACCCCTGGCCTATAGTATCTTCTATTATGTCTTATTCATTCAATGTCTCAATTGAATTACACATGATGAAATGTGAAAATTTCCTTCAATTGTAATTTATGTATACTGTACAATATATCAATTCTACCGCTAAAATTTACGAAAATTACCATATTTATTAGTGCTTAGTACCATATTCATTAGCACTCATTATTACCATATTCATTAACAATTTCAGTGCTCATTAGTGATCCAATTCCAATTAATTTATTCAATACAATAAATTCTCTGACAAACGATGGGGCTAGAAATATTGCATTGGTTGAATAATTAGTTATTGAAAATTTTTTGTTAGTTTATTCCTTCCACTAATTGTCCAACTAATAATTTTCAGGAACCACTCTTATATCGTTGCTTCTTGACAATCCGACTGAGCAGACTGTATGCTTCGCCGACTGCAAGCAAAGCCATGTCAACTCGGATGGACGTCTTCTGTGAGAAAATGGCGTTCACTCTCAGTGAATCTCAGGTCCCAATGCTCATGAGAATGTTTGCTCTCGCTTTGGCTTTGCATAGGAAGCAGTTGACTCCACAAATGTCTCAGACTAATTTGGCTGACAATAATTCAGAAACTAGCGCGGAAGAGCATGGTCAGTATAAACTTTATTTGAAATATTCTGAAAACAAAATAATATTTTATTCGATAGAATAGTATATCCTATACTATATAAGATATTCTATTCGAAAAAAAATCAAAGTCAAACTCCTTCCAGCTTCTTTAATTTTCTTTGCTAGTTTGGTTGTGAAAATTTACAAAAAAAGTTCTAGAAAAGACTTTTGCTAGTTACATAAGTATGTTCACAAGATACCGAAAAGTGTCAATTTACAAAGAAGTTTAACTAAATTCCTGCAGACAATTACTATTTAAACTATGATTGTAATTCCTGGGAAAACATGATAATTTTCAGCGGGAACCTTCAAAATACTCATTTATTCAATGCAGCAATTCCTTGTTGAATCTTTCTTCTAAACTCAAATATCGTCATTGATCGTGTGACCGTTTTTATTTTCATGATATCCCCACAAAAAGAATCCACAAGTTGATAGATTTGGTGAATTTGAGGGACAAGGAATGTCATCCATTAATCTTCAGGAATTTCATGTTTCTATTAAATAGCTAGTATTGATGCTTCTACCATTGAAACTTTTATGTTTCATTCTTTTTATTTTCATTTGAAAGAGTGATATCTCGAAATTTCACCATAAATTACCGAAACTTGAATAACAGTCCAATTGCTCGGAGTCCAGTACCTCATTTTGTTTTCCTTCCATTTTGAAATTGTAAAATTTCAAAATGTTCTTTTTTTCAGGTGCTGATAATAATGGTTGTGATGATTCTTGGAGTACTTGGGTTTGGAGCTTTGTGCCGTCCATCTTGCCGCTTTCCGATGATGAGAACCTCGATGAAAAGAATCAGAGCCACACCTTCCACTTTGGATTCTATATCGACAATTTCACTTTAGCGCTGAAGGTTGGTATTCAATCATCTTTTCACCCGTATTAACGCTCTCATCATTATTTCAGCCTGACTATATTAAGCGTTTTTAAAAGCGTTTTCAGATGGCGGTTTTTGAGTCGTCAGGGCAGAAAGCTCTGCAATTGGCTGATTGGGTTGGCACCGAAAAAACGCTTAATGTGGTCTGGCCCTTAAACTTCAATACTCATTAAATTTAGTTTTCATGACGAGCTGCTTGATATTAGTTTACAATGGAATGTTTATATGTAAAATTGCAAACAAACTTTGGCAGTAATGTCGTGAATAAGAACATTTTCCGTGAAACTTTTTTCAGCTCTAAATTTTCTGTTATAACTTGATCATTCTTTTAATCAGATCATCCTGTTCAGCAATGTAGTGAAGTTCTGGAACAAAGTGACTGAAGAAGTATTGCAATAAATTTACTGTAATTGAATAAATAAATATCACTAGATTAATGTCTTGGGGGTTGGCTTAAATTCCTCTTTCAAAACAATTACACTGATTACACTGAAACGATGTTTCATACATATAACTCATATTCTATGTTACATATGCTTCCTCTTTCTTATATATTTTTTCCAATTACAATTGCTCGCTACAGAATTTTCCAATCTTAGGTACTACCTCTCACATTTCTTGAAAATTACTCACAAATGCTGTCTTTAATATTAAGATAAATTACATTTTTGTTTTCAGTTTTGTAATGTTTCAATTGACGTGCGTGGCTGCTTGATGGAGTTGGATTCGCTCGATAGTGATTGGACGAACGTGCAGGCTGGTGTCAGCCAGATTACCATTGAACCCTGTGGAGATTGCTGCTGTGGCACAGCCGAACAAAATCAGGTAGCCCATCTATTCTAAATGTATATTTCCCGACTGAAAATTGCACTGAAATTGAGAGAGTGAAAAAATAACCTACTTTTTGGAAACGATTCATAATATGAACATTTGTTGAAGGTGCAGTTTTGGGATATGCATGTTGTTCAATTCTCAATCACTCATATGATTCTAGAATCATTAAATGTATAAATAGTAAAAAATCAGCCTTCTTTGACCGAAGTACAAACTCAAATTTTATCAATTTTTAATTCATTTTTATGTATATCAAAATGAATTGAATGGATTTCTCCCTTTTTATTTTTAGCGTTTTCTCTTCACAAGATACAATCTTTTTTTGATCACAGAAATATTTGTAAGGATTTGCCTACATTCTGGAATGACTCAGATTTATTCAAATTCAAATGTATTCCCACTAAGCGCTTCTAATAAACTGTTTCGTAGATTCAATATGGTTCATCGTATTCGTAGGTCCATCGTTTAGCTCATACCTGTATCTTTGCGTAAATGCATTCTGCTGCCCTTTATGGGAAAAAGTACATTGTTCAGTTTGAAAAACTCTCATTTAAAATATACATTTTATCTCAATTCAATTTATTATATTTTTATAAGGTACCTTACTTGACGGCTGGAAGTCATCAAGATTCTTTTCTGTCTGGCTCATTATTTGGAAGTACTGGAACCAAAGTTACTGAACGGTCTTGGGATTATCATCTGGCCACTGTGACAGGTATGCATGAAATTCAGGCATGCTTTGACCGGTATTTGTTGTTTCTAAAATCTCCTGAGAGTAATTAACTCATCAAGTAAGTGTTTAAGATTAATATTATTATTTAACCTTTTGGAAAAAATCGTTTAGATTACAAGATACCCTAATATTTTAAGTCGAAGAATGGAAATTCTTTGATAATTTTGATACACGGTTGTATTTTTTCGTTATGAGTGATTGTTATTCTTCGTAGACTCAAATAACCGTTACATCTTTCAAAATATCCCACCAAGAGTCTGAAACTAATTGATAAAATAAATGTAACCTTATTTGAATGTTTGTCTGATATGGTGTTTCAAATAGTTAATTTCTGGTATTGATTTTTTCAGAAACAACATTGCTGGAGAAAACACCCGCATTAGCTATGGACTACTTGTTCTCAATCGAAAAACAACCGTACTTAGAGGAAGATGATGAAGACTATGAAGAAAGGAACAAGTTAGATTCATTTTCTTTGTTAAATCCAGATTACTCTTCTCATTGTTAAAAATTATGATATTACAAATTGTGGCTCTGTAGTTAATCAAGTTCGTTCAATTTCTAGCTCCCATATAAGCAATAATAATTCACATATTACCGGGTTTAGGTTTCTTCAATAATAATTCCAAGTATGTTCATCAAAAATATGTATACTCATTTTAAGTGTGCATGATGTGCACTGATTGCACTCATGTACTATAAATATCACTTTTGTTAATTGGTTTACTTTTGTGAATAATCCACTATTCAAAATTATTTTTGCATACTATAATTCAATTTTACAGCTCTAATATACATATCTTGTTGCAGATGACTGCAAATTTAAACATTCATTGTTATTAATGATTTTTCTCCTAATACAGTTTTATTTTTTCAGAAATCCTTTGGAGCGAGTTCTTTTGCGATATGTAGCAGATCATATTACCGTTAGAGTTTGCTCTGGAGTTATTCATAGAACGCAAATGATCATGAAAGCAGCATCTACTTACGATTATTCACCGTATAGCACTCATTATACATCACATACTACTGTCAATGTAAATGGTGAGCACAATCATTACATTTCTTTCCAAGTATTCATTTCCTTCTCAGAAGAAACTCTTCTCACATCAGTAAATTCATTAATTTATTATTAGTTCACATTGAATAAATCATAAACTATATGCACATTATTTGATTCTTATCATTAGATGAGCAAAAGTTCTGTGTTAAAAGTTTATTTCATTCAGCCCATCGCAGTCATCACTTTATGATGTGACTCATGATTGATAATAGTGGAGCTAGTCAAGTGTGCATTTAACATATAGAGTGAGTCATATGTATGGGAACCCTTCAATAAGTTGGAGACTATTGTTGATATAAGACTGTAACTTTCAGGATACGCTATTGGCCAAATACTCTACCTTTTGGCGTACAACTGAATTTCAACCCCTCATAAGTGGGTGACTTAGGGGTTGTAACTCGAATATTTTTAATGTAAACACCTATTGTATGGTACATCTTTTTTATTATTTTTTTATTGAATATAACTGTTACTAGTACTAGGACTAACGATAAGTTTTTTCTATCCTAAATTAATAAATCAAGTTATTTCACAAGAAGAATCTTGTAATAGATTCTCCTTGTTTTAAATTAGTTCATTCATGATCACTGCACAAAATTGATATAGGTATTCATTTTTTTCCACTTTCACTAAGCACTCCTGGAGGTTTACACCAGATCTGTTGGCTTCTTCCTTTCAATCTCCTCGTCAATATTGAGTTGTCAAAAGCTGGATTGCCTCAACATTTTGGTGGTAATGTAGAGCCTCTTCATAGGTCCTTGCTGTTTTTACAATCATCTCCTTGACTGTCTCCACCTGAAGATCTCTATGAAGGTCGGCGTTCCTGATGAAGTATGGAGCATTGACAGCATTTCGCAGAAACTTGTTTTGGAATCGTTGGATGATACCAATATTGCTCTCTGCTGTACAGCCCCACAGTTGCGCACCATACAACCAGATAGGCCTTAGTATTTGATTGTAGAGTAGAATTCTATTGTAGGTTGATAAGCTTGAATTGCTTCCTATCAGCCAATACATCCTACTACTTGTAGTTGAGCTCATCCCTCTTTTTCTTGACATGGCTTTTCTACCGAAGTTTGGCATCCAGCGTAATGCTTGGTTTGCATATGGTATCACGTGATTGTTGATACTTGTAGTACATCATTCTAAAGGCCTTTTTAAAACAAGAAAGATGCTATCAATAAAAATGTTCTATGATACGTGTATCCAAAATTGGATAGCGGCTGATTGAAGTTTTAGTTTTTAAAGAAATAATTGATAAAGTTCAATCAGTCGCCATTTTGGATAAAAGTATCATAGAGCATTTTTATTTGATGTAATTTTTCTTGTTTTGAAAAGGCCTTAAAATAAATGATGTAGCCTACCACATAATAGGTGTTTACATTTAAAATATTCGGGTATTCACCTCCTTATGAGGGGTTGAAATTCAGTTGTATGTCAAAAGGTAGAGTATTTGACCAATAACTTATCCTGAAAGTTACAGGATTATATCCTCAATAGTCACCAACTTATTGAAGGGTTCCCATACATATGACTCACTCTGTATATGAATAAAATGCAGATATAGGTATATAAAATGGATAAATTTGCATAAAATGCATTATAAAAAATAAATATGCATATAATACATTTTTCCTAGGGAGATTCAAGTTGATAAACAATGAGCTTTATATAAAGCTTGCTTCTCATTATTATTTGGCAAAATAATTTGTTATAGATTAATAAGACTTAATGTATCGTTATTTACCAGATTGTTATAGTTGTGGCTTGAATAAGATTATTGAATGAGAAGGTTCATCTCTTCAATTATAATTTTTCCTTCTGCAGAAAACTCATCAGAAGCAGAGCCACCAAATTTGGACGATGTTAAACTAGTTATACCTCAACACACGACAAGATTCACGCTGTTCCATCCAACTTTTGAAATTTATCCAGCCAATCATTCTCCCGTACAACCATCTGCTCTTGGTCGGGTACGCTGAAACTTTTTTATAAACATAAATTCTCAATTTAACAATACAATATAACTGAAACTACTCTATTTTCTTCCCTGAGCTACTTGATATTTCTCCGATCTAATTAATCTTCAAGTTCTGATAATTTCAATTGCAGGCTTTCATTATAAGCTGAAAAAATATTACAGCTTTTACAGCATAAAACTACATCTTCCTTCAAACTCATTCCATTTTTTTCAGTTGGCCTGTATGTCATTTTTCAATTCCAGTATTTAAATTATTCTGACAACTACTAACTGACAACTATTCATATTGTAATTTTCAATAAACTAGAGCGTATTATAATGGTAGGATACGAAAAACTCAAACATTATTGATTTGTGAATTTTTTCCTGCAAATATCACTGTAAGCAAAATACAATTGCATTTCTTAAATTAGGGCTTTATTCAGGTCTGAATGTTAGTCACTCTTAGTTGCTTGCTTGATACTATAATATTGAGTACTTTGGACTGTGGACAAAGGAGCGTTCATAAATACGACCAATATAACTCTTTTTTTAAAATTTTCTAATGTTAACTAGACGTGATTTACAATGATTACCAATATCATGTTTCACTTTTTGTGTAGTTGAGAAGTTGATATTGTGGTAATTATTCATATTGAATGAAAAAGACTAAGAAATTGTCAAAAAACCACTGATTTATTGATAATTAGAAAGACCGGTTTCGGTTATTACACCATTGTCAATCTCTGATAAACTAAAACTAAATACAAGAGCAGCAGAATTTATACTAGTAGGCGAGTACTGCTATTGGTCGAGGGCATGAACGCCTGCCATTGGCCTAGCTAGACAGTCTCCTCCCCCACAACGGTGTGACAAAATGGCGGCTTGAGCAACAGAATCGCCATGATAATAAAATTTACTTTTAGTACAAAATAAGAACCAAGAAAACAAGTGTGAAAGATAATAAAACAAATATGTAAATGGAAAACTATTGACTAATGTATGCTTACAATTTTATGATAAAACTAAATTCGTAGTGTTGTATTGGTTGAAATGAATCTGGTCATTTAAACTATACTGGGAATTTTCCTTAATTACTCTTGTTATTTCTAAAGCCTCTAGAATATTCAAAGATCTGCCTTTGTTATTAACATGCAGAAACTCAACATTCTCCTTAACTGTGAACTTGTGATTATTTGTTATCAAATGTTCTGCAAAGTTAGATTCCCCATTTTGTTTATTCCAATCTCTGATGTGTTCTTTAATTCTACTTTTGAAACTTCTACCAGTCTGACCCACATAACAAGCATTACAATCATCACATTTAAGTTTGTACACCCCGCTTTTATCCCAAATATCAATTTTGTCTTTACTCCAGCTAAATAGACTATTTAAAATCGGTTTGGTCTTGAAAGCAACATGAAATCCATTCCTCTTCAATTCCCTACCTATCTTATCAGATACAAGGCCTAAATATGGGATTGTTATCCAAGTCTTCTCCTCACAGTTTGAGCCTACAAAGCTAGAATTGATTGAAATTTGTCTATTAATTTTACTCAATAATCTGTCCACCATACTTTCTTCATACCCATTTGTGACAGCTATCTGTTTAATTTTAGTGATCTCAATATCAAAATCATGATGGCTCATAGGTATTGTTAGTGCTCTATAGACCATGCTATTGAAAGCAGCAAGTTTGTGAGAAATAGGATGACAAGAATGAAGAGGAATGATAACATCAGTATGGGTTGGTTTTCTGAAAATAGAAAACTTGTGAAAACCAGTGCTATGATCTATTCTTAAATCTAGAAAATTCAATACACAATCCTGTTCTACCTCTACAGTGAATTTTATACTCTGATGTAATCCATTCAGATAGGAAAGAAAATTGTCTAGTTGTCTGTTACTTCCTTTCCATAAGCAAATAATATCATCAACATATCGAAACCAGTAAACAATTTTATCTTTGAAATGACTATTTTCAATGATTCTACTTTCTAACTTATCCATAAATAATTCAGCTAGGAGTGGTGAGAGGGGTGACCCCATTGCCAACCCCTCTCTTTGTTCAAAAAATCTATTGTTAAATTTGAAATAATTATGCTGAGTGCATAACTTCATCAATCCTATCAGTTCTTCTCTGAGTGTATGATCATTTATAGAGGCTTTCATTATTTCCTCAGCTCTTTCAAGACTTTCTCCCACCGGAATGTTAGTTAGTATTTTGTTCTTTGAGGCTTCCCAATTGCTATCAATGCTGCATGCTAGTCGTTCAAGTTGTTGGTTATCCAAATAGCTATGACTACTGTATTTGTTACCTCGTCCTAGTAACTCTGTCTCTGAGGATGAAAATTGGACTTGTGAGAAATTAGCTACCCTATCAGCAAACTTGTTTTGATGTTGAATGATAGGCCTATTATTTAGTGTCGGATGTTGATATTTGAGAAGTTTCTGCAGTTTTTTTTTTTTGAGTGACTGTTTTCTCACTCAATCTCCTAAAAAGTTGTTTCCTACATTTGTTGTCTAGGAAATCCCACTCAGCCTTGTGTAGTTTGCTTGCCAGTTGTATGTGGAGGATATAAATGTAGAAAGATAAGCTATCCCTTATTTTATACCAGTGACTGATCTCCTTCTCAATCCAAAATTTCTGGGCGGTTTTTATGTTCTTCTGTGCAATAGTAGAAGTGTTGTTGGTTGCTATTGCCACATACTTTGGTATAACCTTCAGTTTCAAGCATTGTCTATTGAAGAAAATGTTTCTTTCTGCTACTCCATACTTGAGTTTCAATTTGAAACCGAGATTGTCATTCATTCATTTACTATTAATTCACAATACGTTATAGTATTCAAATAATAGAAAACCAGCCATTCTCATGGTTCATGAGGAATGTAGGAATGCCTACAAAAATAATTTTGATCAAACAGTTGAAAATACTTTCTTAGTGTAAGGCCGGTTGCAGACGAACCACTATCGCATGTGGGATGTGGGAACGACATACCACAGAACAATACGACTAACGCAGAGAGTCTTTCACACTACATTTGAGAAAACGCTCATTAGTGCGATTTTGGTATAGAAGCTAGGGGAAGCGTGGTGCTCAAACCAGTGGTACCACAATCGCAAGGAAAATAATCGCTAACACAGCGTGCAACGCCATGTGGAAGTGTCAGTGCCACTGCCATGCCTGCCAATGCATTCCATATGCGCTGCGTTTGTGGTACCAATGGAGGAAAATAGTAGCTCCCACATCCCTCCCACATGCGATAGTGGTTCGTCTACACTACAACCGGTCTAAAGATGATATCCATACTGATGATATCTATAGGTGGTAGTTATCCATACTGAATAAAGAGGCTAAATATTGTCCAACCTGTTGAAAATAGTTTTAACCAACTGGTACTGACTAAAATTCAAACCAAGTCTTCTTTGGCCTTGCAGAAGATATCGAGATCAAAAAGCCGTACCCATATATCTCCAGTTGGCCTGCCCACAGTGTGCTTAGTTATCAAGTGGGATTGCCTCGATGCCAAATTGACCAGACCTTTAACGCCTGATAAAGTGAAACTGCTATCAACATTCAAACCGACTGAATTAACAACTGAAATCCTAAATGATTCAGATACCAGATTTACATTCAAGGTAAGTTTTTATATCATTGATAGTTAAGCTTGATGAGTAATGAGTAACCAACCTAACCTAACCTGATCTATTATTTGGATTTTCGTTTAATGATAATTATTAATTCATTAGCATTTGAATAAATGCAATATCTCAGTAATTTCCATCTGTCTAACCTAACTGTTTGAATTCAGATCGTATGCCAATGTTATCCTTCTGTACCTGAACATTATTTTCAAAGTGTTCAGAACAGTAATTCGGAGCGTTTGTCATCTGTAACTATGAATTCGCGAGCCTTTAACTTTTAGAATCGAATGATAGGTGAGGATCTATATTGTACTTGTACAATTTATGATCTGAAATCATTTAAGCTGTATTTCCAGTTGGATTTGACCTTATTTCCATCTCCAATGAAGAAAGTTCAAACATAAACTCATCCAAATATCCTCATCAACGTCAAGAATATCATCAGCATCATACACAATATAACTCTTACCATACTATCAAATTCACTGGTGAGTTGATATATACTACTAGAATTAGTTACCATAAAATTCTATTCAACTATATCAGTGGTCTTATTCAAAATAATTTAATTGTCTTTGTTTTCAGGCTGTTGGGATCAGTAGCTATCTAAAAATTGATTTGCCTGAAACTGCAGCTGTGGTGAATGTTTTGGAGGTGAATAAGCTCTCAATCGATAGAGCAATACATAATTTGGCTTGCAGGACCAAATCTGATGTCTCCACCGAAAATCAAGTTCACATCGGTAATTATTATCTACATTATGACTATAGTGATTTTCACAATAAATGAATAAATTTTAATATTAAAATACTTTTTTCATGTATGAATCCGTTTCATTTTTAGGCTGTACTAATTTCATCTTTAAGGATTAAAACTTATTTTGCATGTATTATATTCCTTAGGAGTTCTAAGTTGATATAATATATTTGTTATTGTAATAATATGACTTATCTGTAAATTGACCTAGCCTAATGTACTTGATGTATTCTTTTGGCTGAAATAAATCATTGAATCATTCCGTTGTAATTGTACTGTACCATGACATTTATAAAAGATATTGTAATTTTTCATCAAAGTTCATTCTTATTCAACAACGTAAAAATGTAATTGTTTGCCTTTTTTGTATTTTGTTATCCACATTGAAACCTTAATCTATCTATAATAAGTAAATGTATATTACTCAATAAAGTTTCTATCGGTTAAAATTTATTGAATAATTGTTAATATATGTTGTGCTTTCGTATTTCATTGCAATATACAGGTATTTTTAATAATTCCATTTATTATTAATTGTATAATTTAGGGACGGGTTTCGAGCTTGGGATTTAGCTAAGTTCTAGACTTTAAACAGCTGGAGTCAGAAAATTGGCTCTCCGAAACCGGGCGTAGAAGCAGTACAATTAAATTAAATTTCGAAAAACTAAGAATTGAACACTAAATAAAATGGAAAGAAAATAGTGTGAAGCTATTTTGAATTATTTAGGAATGTTTCATTTCGTCAACGAAAAACATTTCCAATTATAGAAATGAGAAAATAAAGATTACCATAAAAACTGCGACTACGCCCCATTTCGGAAAGCAAATTTTCTGACTTCAGCTGTTTAAAGTCTAGAACTTATATAAATCCCGAGCCCGGAAACCGGCGCTTAGAGTTACAGATTTTATTGCTGATGGCATCTGATGAGCTATCGCTTGGATAAGTTGAGAATCATGAGCCAGCTACTCCCGTTGGAAGGGTGACCGCTTGAGCCAACTCCTTTTAATATGATTATTCTTGAGTTGTTAAATCGCTTCCCGGTGGTTCGGAACCCACCTAAAACTGTAGGTCCATTTATCTCTCATCATCGGCGTCATTACCCACACACAAGCCTAGAGCTCATGTAGGCATCATCCTCGGCAAAATATTTAGACAATGATTAAGAACTTATAGTTACAAATTCAATTTCTATCCGAATCATTCTTTAGTTTTCGTTCTTTGAGGTATTTAAATCCAACTGTTTTTTTCTTCCTTAGAAAATTTTCTGTTGACGTTCTCCAAACCGAAGCTACTACTGTCAATTGAAATTATCAACTCTTTGATAATGAGCAACAATAGATCACTCTATCAAGTGTCCTACAACTCGTTGTTCAACACTTCACTTGTACAAGATGCTGCCATCGTTTCAGGTAATTAATCATTTCTCAAAAAGGCTTTGGTTCAACTCACACTTACGCGACTCAAGTCGAGAAGAAACTGCGACTCTAGTCTCTTCTCGACAAAGCATATGTTTTCAAATGGTGACACTCAGACTAGTCGATTCTAGTCTCTGCGACCTCACGATTGTGACTGAGTCGAGCGTCGACTGGACATGTTGGTCGAGCCTTGACTTGAGTTGCATAGTACCGTGCATTTTTTATG
>NW_024091213.1:0-21572 GCF_014356525.2 Nilaparvata lugens | reverse complement strand
ATTTCCTTTTTTGTATGCAGCATGCATAGGTATGCAGGTAACGTTTCCATTCAATTAGTTCTTCGCATGTAACATGATTTTCGAATATGGTTACCATGAACTGTGACTGGAGCTGATAATGACAGAAAACAGTTCAACTATATTTATGTAAATACCTACTAATACAAAAACATCACTCTATTTTTGATAATGAAATAATTTGAATAATTCAATTATCAATTATCACAAATAATTCTAATAAATTCATTCAATTGAACTAGCATAAGCGAGTTCTCACTTTTCACTTACTGAATGTCGGTGTCCATCTGTTTGTATATTCTACAATAACTTTAGAGAGAATTAATCAATCAGGTATAACAAAAAAATTTAATGTGCCTGATAGAAAAATGTGTTGTGATTTACCATTTGGTCAGCTGAAGAATTCATTGCATGCAATTACAACAGTTATTCCATCCATTCATCCATAGAAATCAGATGAGGTTATTTGGAAGCTATCACACAGACAGACCTTCTTGTGCTGACACATGATTTCAGCTGGTTAATATTGAGATATCAATGTGTTGTTTCTGTCATTCATTTTCTATTGGAACTCTGTATGGGAATAATGCATCACATGACCACCTTCTCATTTGAAAAATGAATTTAGATTCATATGAGACACAAAGATGTTGGAGGGACAGAGTGATTTTTCATTTCAAATAGGATCTCCAATGAAACCTACTGTCCAATTGTATTTGTAAAAGAAATATTTAGCTATTACCGTAATTTTCACAATTTCTGTATATTAATTGAAAGTTGCAGGTTTCAAAGATGCAATACAAAATTTCTTGAGTGAGTTGTCCAATCCAGGGGGTTATCAGTATTTTAATATTTCATTTCAATTAATAGTAATTCAATTTGCTCCTAACAAAATCATGCATTATGCATTTTAAAAACAATATTCTAGTTCAGATAATATGTGAATTAAGTTTTTCAATTTTTAAATAACGAAATTTCAATCATTTTTATTCATCTATTTATCATTGAAAATTGTTCTTATTCTTGTAACCTAAGAATTATGATTCATAAGTCATTGGGACAAGACAGAAATATGGGAGGCCAACTTCAAAAAGAGTTTAAACTTTCAATTAAATCTAAAAATCAACAATAAATTCAGTTTGTAGTATTTTGCTTAATACTATAATTCTGTAGGTAGAATTATTTTTAAAATTCCAATTACTAATAACACATCATGTTATGTTCAATTCAATCTACAATGTTAACAGCTAAAACTAAAAAAAATGAAAATTGGTGAACTAGAACCCCATAAATGGTGATTTTGAAATGCATCATGGGATTGTGTGTCCTGTATTTATAGACCTTTTGGAATTGAAATCAGCCATTGAGGAGGCAACCTGGAAGATTATCTTTACTATACTCTTCTTTTCACCACCAATATCATTGAGATCAGGGGCACGTCAGGTAAGGTAGGAGGGTTAGGTCAGGGTATTAGTAGAGGATCTGTTGAGTGCTTAGCTCCATGAATTCTTGTACTGAATACAGAGGGTTACTCAGGCAGATAATAATATTTGAATTGTTTTGTAGATTCAATCTGCTTGAGGTCATCCGGGATGAGATGCAAATAGTGGCAAGTAGTAAGCTATCAGAGCAGTTTTTTGTCAGCTATTGCCTTCATACATTTGATGGCATGGAGGGCTGAGGATAGTTTACTTATCAACTTTTCAATGTGTTTGTCCCATGTCAGGTGTGCATCAAGTGTAATTCCCAAAAATCGAGCTGTATCTGTCACCTCTACATCAGTATTTAGTTGGTTTTCAGTTGCATTTGCTGATCTTGTATTGAAGTTCATTACTGTACTTTTGGAGGTGTTTATATTAAGTTTTAGGTTTATCTGGGCTGTTTTTGTCGAAGCTATGGTGGTATTATAATTTATTTGTAGTACGGTACGTCCTGGTCTTTCCCATTTATGATTAAAGTTGTGTCGTCGGTGGATAGAATACATTTAGAAAACATTGGACATTGTTTGGGCAAACCATATATATAAATAAGAAATAATAATGGTCCCAGCACAAATTCCTGCAGTACTCCTTTTTTCATAGGTTGGGCTAGAGATCTGGTGGTCATGGTTTTGCCTTTGTTGTTGTATCTAAGCTCCACGCATTGGTATCTGTCTGTCAGATAGTCTTCTAACCACTTCCCTGCTTGGCCTAGTATTCCTATTTTGTAAATTTCTGTTTTTAGAATGTCCCAGTCGAAGGCCTTTTTAAGATCTAGAACGATTGCGGATACCTTTTTCTTTTGTTTTGTGTGACAAAATATAAGAGGTCTGCTATGCCTGTATCTATTATCTTTATCACATAGCTTTATCACACATTTCTTTACCACCTTTGTAATCTATGATAGTACAATAGTTATTTATGTAGAGGGTAAAACATGACTTTTTAGCTGCAGTCAAAACAGTTAACATGTGACACTTAGTGGAGCATGGTAATTTTGAGGGGAGTGATAAAGGAGCTTTCCACTCGATTTTTTTCTACAACTGCAGTATTGGATTGCAATACAATAATCAGTTTTTTATTATAAATAATTTATCCAATTATTTTGATAAATTAATGTAATAATAATAAAATGATTCAATTCAATTATCCAATTATTTCGGCATCGCTCATGACCACTGCTGAATTCATTGTTGAGTTGAGATGATCATAACCTTCAAGTCTAGCTTACACAAAAATGAAGGCTACTGCACATGTGCTGCAGTTAGCAGGTGTAAAGTAAACAGCTGGTGAGGGTGAAATAGATTCTCGCTCCCTCCTCACAGAACAGCTATCTCGGAAACTAGAGGAGATATCGCAAAACTACAAAACAAAACTTTTAGGAAATTTATCTTGCTTTATTTTTGCTCAATCATGTAGCTTCTTCAAATTGTGACACCTTCAAGAGCTCATATCCATAAAACTATGACAGGTATGGAAAAATGTTACAGGTGAAACTTGTAGGATAATTTGTAAGTTAAGCTTTCTTTAATTTTGTATTCCACAAAAATTTCCAAAAGATGCTTATTGTTTGAGATATATGTTAAAAACCAAATTGATAATCTACAGAGTGACCCATAAGTCCGTTGATATGCCAAATACCTTAAAGATTCATAGACTCACATGCATTGCTAGTGTTGTACTTTGAATTGAAATCAGCCATTGAGGGGGCACTGTACTGTGGGTCTATATCTCTTCAAGGTCTTTGGTTGATGCTAGCAATTTTCAAGGTCAGCTGTTGTTAAAATACAAACACAACTTTTTAGGTTTTTTACCACAGGTTAGTTTAAGGTTACCGTATGTCTGATAGATGTTCATGATAATGTGTTCATTGTTATTTGATAAAATGAATATACAGTTAACAACTGTTCTGTTGTCAACTAACTCATGGGCCATTCTGTATATTTGCTATGTATGCTGTATTTGAATATATTTCTCATATTTTTCCAATTTTTCAGGTATGCTGATTCATGTTACTTACAGTATACCATACAGTGTGGGGGTATAAAAGACTGTATCTCGGCTGCTGAAAGAAAACCTCCCAAACTGCCTAAGAGACCTACCACTGATGTCACAAAGTTTTGAAAAAATGGAGAGAAAAACAGTGAAATCCTGTGAAATCTTGAAAAATCTGTTCATAAATCAACAAATTTGTAATAGAATTTAAGAATAATGTGATAAGTGTGGTACTACTGTGAAAAGAAAATTGAAGAAAAACTGTCACATTTTTGAGGGAACTTCAATGATTTCTTCATATAACTTGAAAAATTTGTTGATAAGTGTAAATATTATACATAATAGTTATTAAATTGAACTAAACATGAATTTAAATGATAAGTATATATTAATTTAATGATAGTGTAATATCACTGTATATTAAGAAAACATATTTTATAAACTATTGATAAACAGAATGGGTGAAAAGTCCAAGAACGGCTTAATATCTCATATACAAAGATAATATGAGGGTGGGTGTGATTGGGGATCCTACTCAAAACGAAAAAACTACTTTACAATGACTTTAAAAATCTGGTCCGCCATCTTGGATCCAACATATTGAATGCAACTCCTTTTTTAAAAAATAGGAAGGTGGTCATGCGATACATGATTTTGATATGGAATTTCAAGAAAAAATGAATGGCGGAAACTGCATATCGATATCTCAAACCGAATACAACTTTATTTTTTCAAATGGGAAGGTGGTCATGAGATACATGATTTCCATATGGAATTTCAAGGAAAAATGAATGGCGAAAACCGTACATCGATATTGCAAACCGTTCAGAAGATATTCACATTATCAATCAGTACCATGCAAATCAGAAATGAAATACATGAGTGGTGTTGATTAATAATGTGAATATCTTCTAAACGGTTTGAGATAACGATATGGGGTTTCCGGCATTCATTTTTTCTTGAAATTCCATATCGAAATCATGTATTGCATGACCACCTTCCTATTTAAAAAAATGAAGTTGCATTCAATATGGCGGATCCAGATATTTAAAATCATTGTAAAGTAGTTTTTTCAATTTGAATAAGATCCCCAATCACACCCACCATCAAATTACCTTTGTGTATGAGATATTAAGCCGTTCTCGGATTTTTCACCCATTCTGTAGATTCAGTGTGATGAACAATGTGAATATAATATTTTGAGATTGTTGAATGTTTGTTTTTTGTTTCATCCCTAAACATTTATAGTCCAGGAAATAAATGCTCTAAATAGGGTACAGTGGAAATGTCTGGCAGACTATCTTTGACCCCACAGCTCTGTTTAGGGTAAGTTGATAGACATATATCAAGAGTCTCCACTCCTACTACCCCCTGTTCTAAGGGGGGTGGGAATGGTTAAAATGTCAAAGGTAAAATTTTTTTAGGTTTTCGCATATATCTTGAAAAGTATGTGACTTATGGACATGACTATTCTATACGAGACTAGCCATTGTAAGGGCCAGTTTCCGAACTTGGGATTTAGCTAAGTTCTAGACTTTAAACTGCTGGAGTCAGAAAATTGGCTGTCTGAAATGAGGTGTAGTCATAGTTGATGTTTAAATTACAAAAAAAATATAAAATTGAACACAAAATAAAAAAAAATAGTGTAAAGTTTCAGATATTTTGAAATATTTAGGAATGTATCATTTCGACAAGGAAAAACGTTTCTAAATTCTAGAAATGAGAAAAAAAATTATCATAGAAACTATGACTACACCCCATTTTGGAAAGCTAATTTTCTGACTCCAGCTGTTTAAAGTCTAGAACTCATCTAAATCCTGAGCTTGGAAACCGGCCCTAAAAATGCTTAGCTAGGAGTTGTTTCTCCTGCATGTGTTCTGATATGTTTTTTCAAAGTACCTAAGACAGCACTTTTATGGTCACAAAGCTAGCAGCTGAAAGGTTTTTCTCCTGTATGAGTTCTAATATGTTTTTTTAAACTACTTGAATCAGCACATTTATATTCACAAAACTTGCAGCTGAAAGGTTTTTCTCCAGTATGTGTTCTGATATGTGCTTTCAAACTACCTAGCTGAGCACTTTTGAAGTCACAAATCTCGCAGCTGAAAGGTTTTTCTCCTGTATGAGTTCTGATATGTTTTTCAAACTACTTGAATCAGAACATTTAAATTCACAAAACTTGCAGCTGAAAGGTTTTTCTCCAGTACCTATGTGTTCTGGTATGCTTCTTCAAATCACCTAAATGAGCACTTTTGAAGTCACAAAACTTGCAGCTGAAAGGTTTTTCTCCAGTATGTGTTCTGGTATGTTCTTTCAAATGACCTAACCTAGCACTTTTGTAGTCACAAATATCGCAGCTGAAAGGTTTGTCTCCTGTATGAGTTCTGATATGTTTTTTTAAACTACTTGAATCAGCACATTTAAATTCACAAAACTTGCAGCTGAAAGGTTTTTCTCCAGTATGTGTTCTGGTATGCTTCTTCAAATCACCTAAATGAGCACTTTTGAAGTCACAAAACTCGCAGCTGAAAGGTTTTTCTCCTGTATGAGTTCTGATATGTTTTTTTAAACTACTTGAATCAGCACATTTATATTCACAAAACTTGCAGCTGAAAGGTTTTTCTCCAGTATGTGTTCTGATATGTGTTTTCAAATTACCTAACCGATCACTTTTGTAGTCACAAAACTTGCAGTTGAATGGTTTTTCTCCTGTATGAGTTCTGATATGTGCTTTCAAATCACCTAACCTAGCACTTTTAAAAACACAAAATTCGCAGCTGAAAGGTTTTTCTCCAGTGTGTTTTCTAATGTGTACCTTCAAATGACTGAACCATGGTGTTATAAAGCTACAGTGAGCACAGCTGTAGAGCTTGGTCTTTTTGCCAGCCACAGATGACTCAGTGCACTTTTCCACTGGAGAGATTGAATGCTCATTCAGTCCACCCACTTCTGTTGCATAGTCTCGGCCAGATGTGCTGCAGTTTGAAGGCCATATTTCTGGTTCACTCTTCACTGCACTTCCTTCAGCCTCTTGATCGTCTGTAATGATTAATAATAACATAATTATTGAGTTACATGTTTGTTAGGGAGTGAGTTTTCTTTTATCACCTCCTATAGTAGATAGCTGTGTTTCAAGTCCTTCCAGCATATCTGACACAATCTTATTAATTCTTAATTCTCAGTAATAATTATCAATTATACCTTTATGAATAATGATCTAAATATATATTTTTTGTCAAGATAATATTTTTTGTAATATGATATTGAATTGTCATGTTGTTACATAGAGACATTGGTAATAAAAGTTAAATTAATCAGAGGAAATAAATGAGATTAAAGAAGTTCAAATTTATAAAAAGTTGTAGGCAATCATCTTTAGATTGCAACCAACCAGGTGTGGAATGGAATGTTGGTATGGGGAAAAAACTCTTGGAGCAAGTAAAGGACACAGGAGTTGGTTTGCCCAACAAGCATACTTTGGGACACACAATAATGGAGTACGATCATATGTTGATAGTGAATGTTTTTGTGATTTTTCTGGCTTCAAATTTATCAAGTTTTTTAATATTTTTCAATTTATTAATGCATTTTTAAGTGTAATAATAATTTGTTTCATCTTTCTGATCAACCGAGATACAATTTTTTTAGTATAATGTATATTTGGACTGTAAATTTTTGTGATCTTTATAAAAGTGTTTTCATAACCTCATTTGAACTATTTTTATCAAAATTAGGAAGAGGAACAGTTTTGGGTTTATCCTGTTGATTCTCTCCCAATCATTTATTTGATGTTGTGATTAAGAAATGTAATATATGTAATAAATGTAAATGTAAATGTAATAAGCTTCAGTTGAGGTGTGAGGTTCTTCAAACATTTAGATCTTTGAATCCACCCCTTTAAAAACATAAACATCTTTAGATTGATATATGCGATTTTATGGGATAATCTGAACACACTACACATTTGTTCTGTACATGTGCATGGTTGACATGTGGCAGACAGCTCATTGAGGAGTAGCATTTACACAGGAGTTCCACTCCCAAACATCAAACCACTTCCTGTGAGGAAGCTGGCCACAATCTAATCACCCAAGCAAGGAGTGTAGACCCTGGTCAATCAAGAATCGGTTAGTAATAGAATGCATCTCACCATATGCCTCCTCTTTGATGAAGATCATGTTGTAGCCAGGGATTAGATAATTTTGTTGGCTGCAATCATCTTCCACTGCAGCTGGTTGCTGGCTGCTATCATCCTCCTCCTCCTCCTCCTCCTTTTTAACAGTAACTGTCGCCATCTGCAACACATACACATTCACAATCAATGCCAGGACTTGTATTATTATTCTAGACTACATTATTCACAATGAGGGAAATAATTTTAGATGAATAGCAGACTGCATACTAGAAAGATCTGTATTACAGTAGGTGAATAGCTTTTTTTATTATGTAGAATGAGAATACAAAGTGTAGGAATAAAAAGGGATATTTAACAAGAATATATATTGTGATGTTTTGTTAGATAATAATATTTCTATGTTGTAAAAAACGTTCAGGCAAAGTAGTGGAGCTGGAAAAGAATAGCACTATCTGCTCTGTCAAATAGACAAGGATAGCAACATCAATGTTAATCAATTACTACCACATGGTAGTAACGTGGACTAACGTGGACCTTACTACAGGTGACTTGATTGTGGAAGATTTGGAAAAGTAGGGTGATTTTACAATACTGTTACCCAGTTTTGAATAATTTATAAAACATAAATTAAGATGCCACTAAACTGGTTAACTCGAATTTTGCATAAAAATTCTCAATTTGTTAATGATGATTGTGGGCCTTTTTTCAATTTTTATTGATCAATTGATAACAGTGTTGAAGATAAAACAAATTTATTTAATTTGTAATACAATGTCTACATATGATAAAATACTCAATCAAAACATATTTATATAGTAAAATATCATAAGTGGTTATATTTCAAATAGCAAGAAAATATAAAACTAAATTCAATCAATTTGAGCTTTTAACAGATCATTGCAGAGCACAGGTAACACTTTCCACTAAATCAATGAAATATAAACATATATAATCTGTGGATAACATGTTTCTTCTATGACTTATTGAGACATGAAAGACTCGAGTTGAAATAATTGGAACAGATCATTCAAAAACTGGTAACAGATACTCTATAGAATGGAAAACAGCATAATCAGAAGACTCAGAAGTCAAAAGTGTTGTTGGAAGCCTACAGTGAAAATATTTATTATACACAACAGTTAACAAGATTTTACTAGACAACAAGAAATTGAAAATAATCTTGAATACAGTTTATAAGCGAATTGGGAATGACTTTCGAAACAAAAAACTCTCAGACACACTCCTCTTACCTGGTATGGACATAGCTTTTGTTGATTGCGGCCTTCAAACGAATCCTTCAACCTTACTGATACTACTTTGGCTGTTCTACCACCTGAAACACAAACAAGTACATGAGATCCACTACAGTGTTGTGAACAGAGCCAACACAAACTTAAGGGTATTTAGTAAATTGAATTTAAGTAGATTCAGTAGATAGGGTATTTATGTAAGTCAAGAGAAAAGGCCGGAAAGAAAACATAAGAAGAATGTAAAAGGTCAAGGAGAGACAGAAGAGGAGGAGGAGTAGTAGAAGGAGGAGGTGGAGGAGGATGATGTAGCGGGTGAAGAGGATGAGGTGAGAAAGGAAGAGGAGGTACAAGAGAATGAGGAGGAAGAGTTGAAGGACCAGTGGGAAGATGAGGAGATGGGAGAGGAGTAAGATGTGGATGAGAAGAAGAGAGAAGAGAAAGCAGTGGAAGAATATGAGGTGGAAGAGGATAAGGAGAAAAAGAAGGATGGGAGGGATTACAATGGATTATATTATTAAAAAATGATATTCCATGGCATATCAAACCTATTGAATACAGGATTGATCATAATTAGCAATGAAACAAATATAAATATTAGTTCTGTTAGTGAACCTTGTTAGATAATTTGCATCACAGCTATCTACTATGGAAAACATTGGAAATGAATAAGTGGCAACAATACAATCATATCATTTCCACTGATTTCATAGGGTGAATGTCACAACAGTGTTTGCACACCCCACTGTCAGCTGCTCTCATTTCAGGAGATTTCTAAATGTTCATGAGACAGGCCCTGTGATTGGCGCAGTTGAAGGCTACTTGAAACACACAACTAATGAAAATAATAAAAAAATGCAAAAACAAGTTGAATTATGAATTTCATACTACATATCAACAATGATATCACTATACTTACCACACACCTCTCTTTCAATCGCCTTAGTCAACCTGGAATCTGATTCTCCACTCAATGAATTGTGCTCTGAGACTGGTGATTGGCTATCTGTTCTCTGGTCACATGTGGACATCTGCAATGAATTAAAATTGTACCTGTTACCAAAAAATTTGGCTACAATTATTATTGAAATCTCACAGAATGGATTACTAAATGGAAATCAATTTCAGTAGTGACATCTATTGCACATGGGATAATTGATCAATTTCAGAGCCTCTGACATGACTGTTTTCAGGCAGCATCGACAACTTTATGTGTCTATCTAAAACATGAGAGTTGCTGAGAAAAATATCTTGTTCAGGCCGGGATTTGAGCCCAGGTCTCTGAATTATGAAGCAGCATCTGATCCACTCGACTATAACCACTCCTTCGGATCAGGTGAATCTAATCTCATAAAGATCCTGGAGAACGATAACATTTGCTTGGTGCAAGCATAGAGGAAAGATAGCTTAATTCCATGAAATTGAGTGTTTTGTATGTTCCAAATTTTACTGCTTACTCAAGCTAATACTCCACATAACCTAATTCAGCCTTCAAAGGTATTTTGTAGTCACTGTTGTCATTATCCATCATAATAGGCCGCGATTAGCCATGTGATGCTCTTATTAGTCTCTCATACTGTGCCATTCATACACTATCATAACACCCCACACAATAATAATCAACAATAATAGGTTTGGACAAACAAAATATCACATAAAGATTTGAAACCTGAAATTCCTAAACCATAAATAATAAATTTCATGCTATTTTATCTCTACTGTGCAACTTGATAATTCAAGTGTTCATTATTGTACTTGGGGGAGCAGGAGAATCGCCGACATACTGCTGGTCAAGTAATATGGTCAACGGTTGATTGAAATCAACATGTTTTACAGATCTATTAAACATGTTCTAATCTAATGCGGTCTATGTTATAATGTCAGTATTTGATCAACATTGGACTTGCTATCCTTGTCTATCATTTGACAAAGCAGATAGCACTATACTTTTCTAGCTCTGCAAAGCTACCAGATCATTATTTAACAATTGTCAGGATACAAAGCCTATGCCAGCATATTTTCTAAAATTAATGTATAATTGAGACATAAATCAAATGTACTCACGTCAAATTATGTAAAACTCATTTAATTATAGTTTTATTAAATTCTTACAGTATTATTTCGTATAATTTACCAATTTATTGTCAGAGTCATTCGTCAACTGCCTACCAATGTTTACTAACTTATTTTCAATAATTAGGTTAGAGTGAATTGCGCCAAAATTGATGACAAGCCTTATCTGTCAGCTGTTGATACCGCCGGCTACTGTGCTACTGTGATATCTCTATATTGTCTGTTTTCATTTTAAAACTAACTCAAGCTTGTTCATTTCTGCAACCCCTGTTTATTTTCTGTTTATCTGCTTTAATTTTATAGTCTTCCCGTTTAACGTAATTTTTTGTCATTTTCTGTGTTTTTTCGAACCTCTGTGTCTAATTTAAATATTAAAACCGCGTGGAAAAATTCCCATTGGTGGACTTTTTCTTATTAGGCACAGGATTGGTTCTTGCCCAAATGACGTGGTTCTTCTTCTCAGAAGAAGACCAGGTGATTTCCGCTTTTTGGGAAGAAGAGACACTTGCCTTCGGAGAATCGAATTATCAGGACCCGTTTAATTTGTCCTATTAAAATTAATGTTTAAATGGTTTCTCTTCTTGTTAAATGTAATATATCCAGTGTGTTAAATGTGTAGCTCCTCTGTAGTCTTGTGCTCTTAAATTAAATTGGAAGGCAAGTTCAATTTGTATAAGCTTATTCCTGAGGAAGAATTGTGAAACTAAATCCTGGGTGACGCCATTCCACGCCAGATCTTCAAGTGAAATAAAATTATTAAGTGAATTGGGGCCCCACGATCGAGTTGGTGAGCGAAAAATATTTATTCTATCCAATCAGTGAATTGAGAAAGCTACAATTTTCTATCAATTAATTATTGTGAAAGAGTGCAGGACTATATCCTCCTATAATACCGTGTAACCCCTATTAAAATCCTAATTGCACTATATTACCAAGAACATTCATATTATTATCTCATATCAAGAACATTTATTACCAATTTTGAAAACTCTATTATTCCAATTTGTCAATTATTTAATTAATTATTATTATTTGATTCTTAACGATTATAATTCATCAATAAATTTGCATAATTGTTAACCAGTTTCAGTAATTTCTCTAATTAGATCCTGCTCAGTTCGGTCTATGATTACCATATTGGTTTTCCTCTGTAGGAATTATTTCAGGTATTGGAATATCAATATTGAATTTACTTGTTATTCATAAGAAATAAATTACATTCGCTGTGCTCGGGTTTGAATTGCCTGGAGATATTGGTAGGCTATCACGCCTGATTCTCAAGCAGTTTATATCAGAGTACGGCGGAAATATTATTTCTTGTGGAATTGTAGGATATTCTGGACGGGTGTAGGCAGCTCTGCCGGCTGATTTTTTATCCGAATTACAGGTGTTAAGCGTCCAGAGGCTCTTGCGAATCCACAAGATTGGCGCCCGAACACAAGACGGTGAAGGAGAGGGAGCTTATTTCATCTTAATAATCATAAATTTATTTCAGAGATCGACTTATCTACGCTTGAGAGGGAGCAGAAATATAAATATTTCTTTTCAGTGGAGTCGTGGGTCGCCTAGCCATCAATACTCTGTTCAATATTGTTGTTCAATTTTATTTCTTAATAATTATTGATCGAATTGAGCAGGTATTTTTTGTTGCACTAATGGGGGCTACACGGTGTTACTCTGATGTATTAATCCCTGAAATGAACAAGCTTGAGGTAGTCGATTTATTTATTAATTTGTGATTGTTCATACACTGGATATTATTTTGATTGTGTTGAATTTTATGTTGATCATTACGGTATATTATATTGTAGAGTATTATTGTATTCTAAAACGTATTATTGTCGCGATTTTGTCTTGCTTTGAAGTTGTGGGAATTAGTCAGCGGTATTAATTCTTCAGAACTACAAGATAATTTGCACTGACCTGATTCTGTTATTCCAATTTGCGCGCACCACTATCATTCACTCACTATTTTTCACTTATTGGATTTCGTCTACACTTCACTTTTTGGGAGAATCATGGCAAACCCCGCCACGGAACTGGATGGGTCTACCACATTGTTTACACCGGCAGATCTTGTCTCACCCGAAGCTCCTCCAAAACCGGCAACCAGCGCGACTTCAGTTGACTTTGAGCGCGACATTCGAGAGCGTTTGTCATCGACTCAGCTAGAGGAAAGTCAGCCAATACTTAATTCGGTGCAATCATCACCAATCGCCAACATCGATCGGCGCGAGGTAGATCGTCAAACGTCTTCCAATGATGTCGTTGCTGCTGAGTTGGAGACCAAACAGCCGCAGAAGCTGCCATATCTACCACCTGGGACGATCGAAACCATACTTGAAGTTTTCAAGACCACTGCTGCTGGAATAGAAAAGAAATTAGAAGAAACCGGCAATAGATTGGACAAGAAAATAGAAGAAACAAGTAATAGTTTGGACAAGAAAATAGAAGAAACCAGTAATAGATTGGACAAGAAAGTGGAAGAAATGACCGCAAACTTTTTGCAACTCAAAAGTAACGTTGAGGATTTACATCGAAAAATGGATGAAAAACAAATTGAAGCTAAGAATTATACAAATGAACAAATACAAACGGTGAGAAGTGAATTTGGTGAAAGAATTCTAAACCAACACCGGGAAAATACTGAAGCAAATGGTGAATTGGAGAGCAAGATTACCCAGGCCAATGCTAAGCTAGCTCAGAATGATGTGAGGTTAGGTAAATTGGAGGCTCAGCAAACAAATCACACGGCCCAAATAAACCAGCTGAGAGCAGATGTCACACAGAATTCAGCTGAAACTTTAAATCCCGAAGTAATTAAGGGATTGAAAACTCAGCTAGATCAAACTAAAGCCGAGTGTCTACAAATAAAGAATAGTTTAGCTAACGTTTCTGGTGGTAATAATCATAATACTGGACAAATCTTGTCATCTTTACCAATATTTGATGATACTGAGTGCACCATTCAACCACGGGCATTCATTCAGCATTTGCAGGCTATTGATTCCGTTACTACTATACCATGGATTACGTGGAGAATGCATCTTTTACTATGTCTACAGAAAGAACCACTGATACACTTCAGAAGTCGCATTACTGAATTCAACTCGTTAAAGGATTTTATTGACAACTTTTTAGCTACTTTTTGGTCTCCCGCAAGACAG
The DNA here is from genome assembly GCF_014356525.2 of Nilaparvata lugens. Classification (NCBI taxonomy): domain Eukaryota; kingdom Metazoa; phylum Arthropoda; class Insecta; order Hemiptera; family Delphacidae; genus Nilaparvata; species Nilaparvata lugens. The sequence continues at coordinate 7,459 of NW_024091213.1, read as the reverse complement.
AGAAATTTATTGTCTCACATTATTACATGCAGACATGACAAGCAGAATACGGGGCTGTCCATGAGTGCCTTTTCAGCCCACATTCGCTATTTGAACAATCTGATGGATAATCCAATCGAGAATGGAAATTTGATTGAAATATTAATTGGGAAGTTACCTTATTCCATTCAGACGGCATTAAGCTCGCAAAGTTTTGAATCCTATGACAAGTTTGAGGCTTGTTTGAGTCGAGTACAGAGTGTAGACGATAAATTTGGTTCACGGAATTTCAAAACAAACCATCAGAAAGATGAGAGGTTAGGTGTTGTCGTGAATGAAGTTGAAACTCCTCATCGTAATTATAATCGAGGCAGTCAACCGAGTCGACCTCAAAATAATAGCCGTGGATTTGGAGATAATCATCGGAGAAATTATAATGAGGGGAGTTCATTTATTCCAAATAAATCAGTCGACTCAACTACAACACCAGAACAAAACATAAACAGAAGCGAAGACGTCACTCAGCCGCAGCCATCTGTATCAACAACCAGTTCGTCGCCCAACCAACAAACCCAGTCCAACAAAAAGCAGTTCCATTCTAATAATCAGAAGGGAAATAATTCTCAGCGTCGTAATAACAATAATTGACAACCAGTTTCGACTGTCTCTGGCGTCAATCATCATAAAAACGAGACAGTCAGAAAAAAAGTTATTCCGATCGTAGGAGTAACCGACCGTGAGGTGCTGCAGTCTGGCGGAAAAAATTCACACTGCTCCCAACCACGTGACAGCGGTAAATCCAGTCATGAAGAAGAGAAAAATCTGCCTGCTTGTATTACGTCAGCTAGTAGTGACAGTTTGCGGGTTCTGCCCCACGAGGCTACTAGTAGTGATGGTTTGCGGGTTCTGCCTCCCGAAGCTGATAGAGTTCCCCATCCAAGTGTTAATAACAGGAAGGCGAGACCTACTGAATTGGTCTTTACAAATGAATTCAAAAATAAAGAAAACTCCAATTTAAATCCAATATCTTCACCCATTATTCTCGAAAGTTACACCATTTTCCGAGAGGATGTCATAGATGATTTGTTAGATGATGAAGCTTCACAGGTCCATAAGGATAACCATGGACAATATCAAGCCTATCTGGATATAGAATTGTATGGTCTGAAATGTAGAGCTATGATAGACACCGGATCACAGTGTTGTCTTATTCAAGGAGATTTCTTTGCACAAATACAGAGTCTGACACAAGTACCTCTCTTACCACTTACTACTACATTTATTAGAGGCATCAGTCAAGGAAAGCGTATCAGAGCATCAACCCAATGCCTGTTGGATGTTGAAATAGATGGCATTTCCTTTCCACATGCCTTTCTTGTTCTACCAGTAAAATGTCCGCTTTTAATTATTGGGACAGACTTCTTGAAATATTTCCAATGCATCATCAACTTGAAGCGTATGTGTATTACCATTCACCACAATGAGGAAGAGGAAGTTTCAGTGACTGTTCCCTTACTGTTAGAATCACATAGCGGCAAAGTTAAGACAACATTCTGGACTCAGGTTACCAGTGACTTTGTTCCTCGTAATGCTAGTATGCATGAAGTTGAAGAGAAAATGTGTGAATTCAACATGCTCATGAGCGATAAGAAGGCAAGAGTAATTGATGAAACCGACAAACATTTCTCCATTCTACTAGAAAATATGCAACAACAACCTACCTGGTCTCCAGATTTGAAGGAGAAAGTTCTGGCTGTACTACAGAGAAATCGTCAAGTTTTTTCCGAGTTACCTGGGAAAGCTACCCACTTTACCTGCAAGTTGGAGGTGAAGCCTCATAAGATGTACTTCCACAAATCCTACCCAATACCATTTGCCAAGCGACTGGCAGCTGACAAGGAGATCCAACGCATGGAAGATATGGGAATCATTGAACCATCCACTTCACCATATAGTCTTCCTCTAGTCTGCGTCTCCAAAAAGGATGGGTCGGTACGCCTTTGTCTTGATGCCAGGGCCCTCAACAGTGTATTGGAGAATGATCGCGAAAGTCCTGCTCAAATTGATCATCTGCTTCAGACCTTTCATGAGAAGAAAATTTATTCAACAGTAGATCTCTCCAGTGGGTATTGGCAGCTTGAGGTAGAACCAGAGTCAAGAGACTACTTGTCTTTCATCTATAATGGGCGCAACCTACGCTTCACAAGACTAGCATTTGGGATCCGCAATGCAATGGCATTATTTATAAAATGTTTGAGGAGTGCCGTTGGAGAAGATATAACCGAATTCTGTACCCTATATGTCGATGATGGCATCATTTCATCCCAAAACATTGAGGAACATTGCGAACATCTCAACATTGTCTTCCAGAGGCTCATCAAGTGTGGCATGACCCTTCGACCCTCCAAATGTGATCTGTTCAAAGAAAGAGTCAAGTTTTTGGGTCACATCATTACACCTGAAGGCATCATCCAGGATGAAGATAAACTGAAGGCTCTTGAAGACTTTCCCTCGCCTAATAATCGTAGACAGCTGCAAAAGTTTCTGGGATTCCTGCAATTTTATCGCAGATTCAGTCAACAGTTGTCACATTATACGGCACAGCTAAGCCATGTGTTATCTGCATCCAAGCCCTGGAAATGGGGAGTAAATGAGGAACAAATCTTTAAAGAAATAAAAAAGCAATTTCTAAATACTGTTATGTTGAAACACCCTGATATGAGTGAGCCATTTCATATCAATGTGGATGCATCACATTACGCAGTAGGAGCCGAGATTTTTCAGTTGGATTCAGAAGGAAACAAAGGTGTTATTGCATTTTTTAGTAAAACCTTGAACCAGGCACAAAGGCGTTATTCTGTGACAGAGAAGGAACTTCTCAGTATAGTTCTTGTATGCCTCAAATACCGAACCTTGCTGCTGGGTCACCAAATCTACATCAACACAGATCATCGTGCCTTGACCTTCTTCAAAACAGCAAAACTCACCAATAATCGTCTATCCCGATGGTTCCTAGCCTTGCAGGAGTTCAATATCGAGATGACACACCTTCCTGGAAAATACAACCAAACTGCAGATTTCCTATCAAGAGAAGTGGATACCACCTACCAGAATGAGCAAACATTTACCTGCTACCTGTTGAATCCTCATCAAAGCGTGCCTTTCCCAAAAGGAATACAACCAATAGAGGATATTCCACTTCTGTCTCTCCAGAAACTGCAGGAGGCTCAGGCTAAAGATAGAAAGATGGCCGATATCTACAGACAGTTGAAGGATCATCCCAACACTAACCATGGGCATTTTGCATTCTACAAGCTTCACCAAGATGTATTATTCCATCGGTCTCAACCAGACTCCTTCAACTGGAAGGTGGCAGTGCCAGAAGAATTAGCTGAAGATGTCATCAAAGAAATGCATGAGCGACTAGGGCATTTTGGAGCTAAGAAGATTTTGAAGGCTCTTAAGGATGTTTGTGTCTTCAACAACATGCATCGTCGAGTCACCCGTGTAACTACTTCTTGTGATACATGCCAGAAAACAAAACATGAACATGCACGTCTCCGAGGTGAAATGCTACCCATCCTGCCAGAGAATCCACTAGATCTACTCTCCACAGACATCTATGGCCCTCTACCACGTGGCATAGGACAGAAGAGATTTGTGTTTGTTGTAAAAGATGTCTTCTCAAAGTATACAATGTTCTTTGCTATTGGCAAGATTACGGGAGAGAAATTGGCTCAGTGCATAACTCAGGGGTGGATGGACAGAGTTGGTAAACCTCACAAGGTACTGGCTGACAATGCCACCTACTTTCGCAGTAACAAATGGCGAGAAATTCTGGAAAGAGAGGGGATTGAATTATCATTTACATCCAGCTACAGCCCCAGTGGTAATCCAGTTGAGCGTAAGATGTCAGAAATTTCACGGTTCATGCGAGCATACTGCAAAACAGCTCATCAACATTGGGTAAAATATTTACCATTTCTGGAGTACTGCCTTAATCACTCGTACAGTGATGTGACGGATGCACCCCCCATGAAGCAATTTTCAAAACCAAAAGTAACAACTTCTTGAAAGAACTAGTTTCTTTTCCCAATGAGACCACTACATCACCAATACCTACTGTGCAACTAATCCGGCAGAATCTTGCTAGAGCTGCAGCAAGCCGGAAAAAGTACCATGATCGGCGTATCAAGTCTCACAAGTATGAAGTCGGACAGGAGGTATTGCTGAAAACACACTGGTCATCTGATGCTCTTGGAAAATTAACAAAGAAATTTTTTCACTTATTCACGGGTCCCTACCTTGTAAAGAAGGTCTCTAACCGAAACACTGTTCTACTTCAAAACCCAACTACTAATGAAAATTTGGGATGGACCAATGTGCTTAATGTCAAGCCCTACAAACATTGACCACATCACACCAGCTGCTTCACATTGCTCCACGATGCTCCGGCTCCACATAGTTCCAGCTGCTCCACATCGGTCCAGCTGCTCCACATCGCACCAGCTGCTCCACGATGCTCCGGCTCCACATCGGTCCAGCTGCTTCACATCGCACCAGCTGCTCCACATCGCATCGTTGGATCTTCACACTATCATCACAGCACCCACAACTCAAAGCAAGTTGTTTATTTATTGTATTATATTGTTTATTATTGTAATATAAAGATTTGCTCACTGGCAAGTTAAGCCTACCCGCAATTACAACTAAATTTGAAATTAATTCTAAAATATAAAGTAAAGTTATTTTGAATTATCCAGACAAAAAAAAAAAAAAAAAATTATTTATAAAATAATTTGGAAAAATTAGCTTATTAACTTACTCTAAAAAAAAAAAAAAAAAAAAAAAAAAAATTGAAGATAAATAGAAAAATAGTCTGCTGTGATATTTATTAATAATTTTAGGTGTAGGATATTTTTGTGATTGAAAATCAACCATTAAATGGTCTTCATTATTATTAGTATTGTTTGTTTGAAATATTATTGTTGTTATCATTTGTGCTGTTGCATTATACATGCACTATTAACTATTAATTATCATTTGGTGATAAAATTATCTTGAATATTATATTTGTAGCATGAAAGCTCACTATAGATTAGAATTCTTAATTTATATGTTATTATTGTTATTAACTTAATGAAATTATTGTAATCACATAAATGTGATTAGTATTTTGAAAAAAAATATGATGCATCAGAAATCTAAAACATGCATTCAGCAACTAATTTATAGGAAAATTTGAATATTATGTTACTTATTGTATTTTTGTATAGAAATGTTGAGAAATGAAGGGAATTTTGGAATCAAGCTTTAAAAATAAACAGGGTAGAAATTTTGATTGAACAAGTGGAGACTAGTTAAATGTATTGAATCACAGAGAGATATTATCAATCTTTGTAAGCTGGCATACTTGATGAAACTTGGTATAGTTATATTTTAACAGACCTGCAATATTGGATTAAAATTGTTATTAATGTTAAATTGTAAATTTTTGATAAAAATTGTTAATTGTTGGCATGGCCCTTTGATATTGTTATTATGGCATCTTCTATGCACTCTATGCAGGTCTATTTCACTCATGCACCTCTGCTCTTTATTCTGTGAGGAGTGATGGGGGGCTTGTGCACCCATCCTCTCACCGTAGGGATTTTTTGGATTTTGTGCATGTGGTATTATCCCACCTCTGTACTTCCTTTGTAAGTCTGACTGGGCAAAAATCCGGGACCTTAGTTTGTGGTTTCTGGCACCACTGCTGCGGCACAAAGCCATGCATATTTGTTGTAACATCATGCTTTTTTGTGCAGATTGTTGTTTGGCTGTGAATTTTTTGTGATAGACCCTAAGTCGTAGTTTTAAGTTAGCATATGTCATTGTACCCTTCTTGATTGAAATTAGAAAGCCTTTAATGGCCTAAAACCTTTCTAATTTGGGGGCTTTATGTCAGGATACAAAGCCTATGCCAGCATATTTTCTAAAATTAATGTATAATTGAGACATAAATCAAATGTACTCACGTCAAATTATGTAAAACTCATTTAATTATAGTTTTATTAAATTCTTACAGTATTATTTCGTATAATTTACCAATTTATTGTCAGAGTCATTCGTCAACTGCCTACCAATGTTTACTAACTTATTTTCAATAATTAGGTTAGAGTGAATTGCGCCAAAATTGATGACAAGCCTTATCTGTCAGCTGTTGATACCGCCGGCTACTGTGCTACTGTGATATCTCTATATTGTCTGTTTTCATTTTAAAACTAACTCAAGCTTGTTCATTTCTGCAACCCCTGTTTATTTTCTGTTTATCTGCTTTAATTTTATAGTCTTCCCGTTTAACGTAATTTTTTGTCATTTTCTGTGTTTTTTCGAACCTCTGTGTCTAATTTAAATATTAAAACCGCGTGGAAAAATTCCCATTGGTGGACTTTTTCTTATTAGGCACAGGATTGGTTCTTGCCCAAATGACGTGGTTCTTCTTCTCAGAAGAAGACCAGGTGATTTCCGCTTTTTGGGAAGAAGAGACACTTGCCTTCGGAGAATCGAATTATCAGGACCCGTTTAATTTGTCCTATTAAAATTAATGTTTAAATGGTTTCTCTTCTTGTTAAATGTAATATATCCAGTGTGTTAAATGTGTAGCTCCTCTGTAGTCTTGTGCTCTTAAATTAAATTGGAAGGCAAGTTCAATTTGTATAAGCTTATTCCTGAGGAAGAATTGTGAAACTAAATCCTGGGTGACGCCATTCCACGCCAGATCTTCAAGTGAAATAAAATTATTAAGTGAATTGGGGCCCCACGATCGAGTTGGTGAGCGAAAAATATTTATTCTATCCAATCAGTGAATTGAGAAAGCTACAATTTTCTATCAATTAATTATTGTGAAAGAGTGCAGGACTATATCCTCCTATAATACCGTGTAACCCCTATTAAAATCCTAATTGCACTATATTACCAAGAACATTCATATTATTATCTCATATCAAGAACATTTATTACCAAATTTTGAAAACTCTATTATTCCAATTTGTCAATTATTTAATTAATTATTATTATTGATTCTTAACGATTATAATTCATCAATAAATTTGCATAATTGTTAACCAGTTTCAGTAATTTCTCTAATTAGATCCTGCTCAGTTCGGTCTATGATTACCATATTGGTTTTCCTCTGTAGGAATTATTTCAGGTATTGGAATATCAATATTGAATTTACTTGTTATTCATAAGAAATAAATTACATTCGCTGTGCTCGGGTTTGAATTGCCTGGAGATATTGGTAGGCTATCACGCCTGATTCTCAAGCAGTTTATATCAGAGTACGGCGGAAATATTATTTCTTGTGGAATTGTAGGATATTCTGGACGGGTGTAGGCAGCTCTGCCGGCTGATTTTTTATCCGAATTACAGGTGTTAAGCGTCCAGAGGCTCTTGCGAATCCACACAATGTAGAAATATGATATGGCAAGGCAGAGAA
>NW_024091212.1:0-23081 GCF_014356525.2 Nilaparvata lugens | reverse complement strand
AATCTCGCAATAGATTACTAATTTACCGAGGTTAGTTATAGGCTTACTTGAAATTCTTCAAAATTTTAGTACGTCAAGTTTTCAGTTTGTCAAGTTTTCAATTAGACCCGTACTGAGCACTGCTTACCTGTTAACTAGACTGATTAACTTGAAATTTTGCATATAGATTCCTAATTCACTGAGGTTTATTTTGAATACTTCAAGATTTCAGTACGTCAAGTTTTCAACTAGACCCGTATAAAGCACGGGTTGCCTGCTAGTAATAGTATAGATCAATATTATGGAACTATTTTGAGTTTTTATTCTCCTAACTGGACTTTCAAAGTTACTACTGAGTTGTGATCTCTCAGATACTGGTCAAAGACAAAACTGATAGTAACGATATAATCAGCACAGCAATTGAGGATTTGAACATTATTAACATACAGTAGAACGTCAATAATTGATTGATTGATTGAGTACTTCATTTATGTAGATTACAATATATTATACTGGCTTGTACACTTATATACAGTAGCTTACAATACAGCAAAATAATAGATGAATTTACATAATGGAGACTAAGAAAATAATTATTGAACTGTATATGATATGAAAAAGCAATTTGTAATGTAATAACTATAGATAATAATTATATTGTTATGCATCTACATAAATTGGCGGAGCTTTGGACATATCAATGTCCATTCTTTGGAAAGAATATTAAAAAATATCCTCCCCACTAACTCTCTACCAAAACGTTAATTTCATCAATTAAACTAAGGATTTATTTATTAATGGAAATATTGTAAAATGTTTTAATCAATATGAATATTTAAGAGAAAAAAAAACATAACATTGATAAAGTAAAATAATTATATAGGTAGATAAGATCAAATAATTGATTATAAAATGAAGTAGGCTGAAAAAAGATCAGGGTTATCAATTTCAGTGATATACAGCAGTATGCAGTGGATAATTGAAATAACATGAGTTTTTATAATATATATATACAATTAATTCTATAACAGGTTTAAAGGTTTATATTGGTGGAATGGGTGAGGGATGGTTGTCATGTGATCGTTCTAGGGCCGGACAGTTTCAGTCATTTGTTCCAAAAGATGTTTTTTTAAAGTCAGGATGAAGCTCGCTCGGCTCTCGATGGACCTGATAGAAACAGGAAGTGCATTGCATGCACGACAGGCACTGACTAAGAAGGATTTTGTGAAAATAGTAGTTCGATGATTGGGTATCCTTAAAGTACTTTCTCCGGTTCTAGTATGTGAAGCATCTATCCTCCTACCTTCAGAGACAAATTTGAAATCATCTTTAAAATAGTTCGGATTACCGTATATCAAGATATCTCTAACAAGCTTGACTATTCGAAAAAGCCTTTGATCTGGAAGCTTTAATGTTGAACTAGCAATGTCGGCTGGGGTGATATGATCATAATTCAATAATTCGGATCATAGTGGTCAATAATTCGGATTAATTGGGACCGGACCCCATCCGGATTATCAAATTTTCCGGATTATCGAAATTACGTTAAAAAACGGTCAGAACGCACTATTCAAGAAACAAAGCTGTTAAAATTGCATATACAGTATTCAATTACAGGTAGGTAGACCTCCACCTTCGACGACCACTCCCTTTCTCCTCGCTTCGCGCCATCCTCCCGTCGCCCGCTCTAAAGTAAGGAGCTTAGCGCCGAGGGCAGACGGTACGAAAATTTTATTTCTTGCCAGAGACGAATCCGGATTATTGACGGTCCGGATTTTTGACGTCCGAATTATCGACGTTCTACTGTAAATTGTCTAAATAATTTTGTAGTTTCACATCCTAACCACAAAATAGAGGAGAATAAATGATCCTCAAACTATCGTTGTAATAATATTATTTCGACCAAACAGAAAACCACAAAGTAACGATGCAAAATAATTTGAAATATAAACACAGATCAGGTAAAACATAAACAAACAACCAACCGCGAAAAACACTTTCTCTCGTTTTCGCTTCATGGTTTCTCTAAATCAACTCCTTCCATCATTATCATCATCATCAATATCATCAATAACATCGTCAATATATTCATCTTCTTCTTCCTTTTCCCTTCTTCTTCTTCTTCTTTCTTCTTCTTCTTCTTCTTCTTCTTCTTCTTCTTCTTCTTCTTCTTCTTATATCCTCTTCTCTTCTTCTTCTTCTTCTTCTTCTTCTTCTTCTTCTTCTCTCTTCTTCTTCTTCTTCTTCCATTATTTCTTCTTCTTCTTCTTCTTCTTTCTTCTTCTTCTTCGTCTTCTTCTTCTTCTCCTCCTTCTTCTTCTTCTTCTTCTTCTTCTTCTTCTTCTTCTTCTTCTTCTTCTTCTTCTTCTTCTTCTTCTTCTTCTTCTCCTACTCCTCATCATCCTCCTCCTCCTCATCATCCTCCTCCTCGTCATCACAAATTGCAACCATATTACCTTGACCTACCATTTTTGTCAGAGTAAACTTTAAATAGTGTTCTTCTAGATTTTGTTCATTCTATGCTGAAGTTGTTAGTGATAACTGTACTGTATTTAGTCAAACAACTCCGTCATTATACTCTATCTAGCCGATAAACTACAATTTCGATATATTAAGATTAGATCGATACATAAGAGTCGATTACATCGTCGATTGAAATTTCGATAGGTAAACAGAAGCTGTACAGCTTTCTAAAGTGAGGTCCACGTTATAATGGCAGTGTTTGATTAGCAATGGTATTGCTATCCTTGTCTATCATTCAACAACGTGGACTTCACTATAGTCGTTATCACTTTCACTAGATCTTTCCATTTTGCAAACAGACAGGAAGGAAGGAAACTGGTGAAAAGCCAACTGACCACACTGCCAAATAAGGTAGAAAACAAAATGAAACCTTCAGAGTATACTAATTTCACAAATAATCGACTTCTTTAATGAGGAGGTTTGAAGGTGTACCGTGAAGAAAGTGAAATTTACTTTTTTGGTCAAGTTTATACTATTTGTGATGTATGATTAATTCCTGATTAATTTGTTATTTCGAGTGTTATATGAAGATGTTTTTTCATCTTTCAATTTTTCTATCGTTCTTCGTTAAGTTGAATAGCACTGTAACTATTGTGTTACAATAAAATGTATTCCCTTCTTACAATCTTTGATAATACCTTTGTCAAAATACTGTCACTCAAAATTACAGTTCAAATTCTCTCCTTGTTACATAAGGTTCTGTGGAGATTAGTCGACGGAGTCGAAACATGAGTGAAGAATCAATCATCTTTGATCAATCAATAATCAATCAATCATTGATTCATCAATTCATCTATCAATCATTGATTCATCTATTCATCTATCATCTTTGATCAATCAATAATCAATCAATCATTGATTCATCAATTCATCTATCAATCATTGATACATCAATTCATCTATCAATAATTGATTCATCAATTCATCTATCAATCATTGATTCATCAATTCATCTACCAATCAATCATTGATTCATCAATTCATCTACCAATCAATCATTGATTCATCAATTCATCTATCAATCAGTGATTCATCAATTCATCCATCATATTTGATGATGTATGAATTCTTCATCATCACTGTAATATTATACATACTGTAAAGTGACATCAAAAAGATCTTAGTATCTCTGATGGAAACACAAAATAGAATAATTGTGTGAGCTTGTAAACCCGTATACAAAAAATCTGGTGTGGCACACTCACACAACTTTCCTTGCCGTTATGAAAATCATCACCTGACGCTAGTGTTCCCGCGCATCTCAAGTCTACTATTCAAAGATTTGAGCCAGTGGTGACAGGGCAATAACGCTGGAGACACCATGAGGTCTGCTATCTCTTCAAGTGAATGATTTAATAGAATCAACAATAATTTGCAATTGAATAATCACATTTTCTCGAATTTAAAGCTTATTTTCAATTTTAGGTGAAAATGTTACTTAACATTAATTGTAGAGATTTTCATGATCAATCTACTCCACTTGATTTTTTTCGTTCCAATTGTATCTGAAGCCTGATAATTGGGAATCTATCTGCATTGATGGGGCGAAGCTCCTGAAATTTTTACAGATATGGGACTTGTGGCAGTTGATAGATTGATGACTATTTTAGGTATGAATTTGATCGAAATCGTTGGAGCCGTTTCCGAGAAAACCACGAAAAACCCTGTTTTTGACAACATTCTCGCCATTTTAGCCGCCATTTTGAATTGCATTTGATCGAAATTGTTCGTGTCGGATCCTTATAGTGAAAGGACCCTAAGTTCCAAATTTCAAGTCATTCCGTTAATTATTGGGAGATGAGATATCGTGTACACAGACGCACATACACTCATACACACACACACACACATACAGACCAATACCCAAAAACCAGTTTTTTTGACTCAGGGGACCTGGAAACGTATAGAAATTTAGAAATTGGGGTCCTTTCACTATAAGGATCCGACACGAACAATTTCGATCAAATGCAATTCAAAATGGCGGCTAAAATGGCGAGAATGTTGTCAAAAACAGGGTTTTTCGTGGTTTTCTCGGAAACGGCTCCAACGATCTCGATCAAATTCATACCTAAAATAGTCATCAATAAGCTCTATCAACTGCCACAAGTCCCTTAATTTTTTTCGGAAAGCAATACTTTCCTTACCTATGGTAATAGGACAAGGAAAGTAAAAATTGTGTAGCTCTACATTGGAAAAATACCTTTGTCTTTGAAATCAATCATTACTAGAACGAGTACAAGTGATAAGCCAATTTTCATCAATTTCATTTATTAAGGGTGTAATGAAGTAATGAGAACTTGGAATTAGAAGGTATTATATAAACTCCTCAGATTTTAAGGTAAATTTCGATACCATTATACCGTTATTATGATCATTGCTTAGAAAATAACCTCCAAAACATTTGAACTAGAAAAGCAGTTTTTTGCTCCAACTAAACATCCCTATGAAGCTTAAAGTGTGACTCAATCAAAGTAGTTGAAAGGTATCAAGTACTCTTGGAGATTATAATGATTCAAACTTCCTTAGTTCTATTATTCATTCATATCAACTTCCTGATTTCAACGACTATTCTACAAAGAATTTTAAGATCTTTTGCATCACTGCCTACTAGAATAATTGAATTGCAGGAAAGCAAATACTGATTACTGACTGATAAGCATCATATTGTCCTGTATTAATGAAATGAGACGATGATGGAATTCAATTAGACCGCAACGAAGTAATAAGTGATATTAATGAATATTTCCTCTTCTACTTATCTTATATCACTCACCCTTCTCCTTCTTATCCTTCTTTTCTTCTCTTCTTCTTCTTTTTCTTCTTTCTTCTCTCTTCTGCTTCTTTCTTCTTCTTCTTTATTCTTCTTCGTCTTTCTTCTTCTTCTTCTTTTCTTCTTTTCTTTCTTCTCTTCTTCTTCTTCTTTTCTTCTTCTTCTTCTTCTTCTTCTTCTTCATACCTCCTCCTCCTCCTCCTCCTTCTTCTTCTTCTTCTTCTTCTTCTTCTTCTTATTTCTCGCTTCTTCTTCATCTTCTTCTTTTTCTTTTTCTTCTACTTCTTCTTCTTCTCGCTTCTTCTTCCTCTTCCTCTTGTTCTTCTCCTTCTTCTTTTTCTTCTTCTTCGTCGCTCTCAAAGCCAAAAGCATCGGCGGCACGAAACGCCGGAAAAGGAGATTGAAGATAAGCATATAAAACGGAAAAGATTTCAACCGTCATTTCCCGAGAAGGAGCAAAGTCGGTTGAAATGCAAATTTGATTCGTGATTGGGATTTGGTGGGAACCAGACGGTTTCAAAAACAAAACTGAAAACAAAAAACGATTCAAAGATATGGTGGGTGAACTGTAAATGGCAAGACTGCTTGCACTTTGGGTTAATTTATTCATTTTTTTATCTTTGATTCGCCAGTTACTGTTGGCAACCGAATATGGATCAACACGAATGTAGATAAAGTATAGTTTCAAATATTTACAGTTTAGTTGAGGTTTCTGGTTTTGGTATCTTCTCATCTATTTTTTAGCTGATTGTTTCAATATGTAACGGATGTTTTTGGTGCATGAATCCTAACGTTCTTAAGAAGAAGATTAGAGACGATTTCAAATCAAGAATTCAATTGCAAAAAAATGATGCAAAGATTTCACGCTTCATTTAAGTATATTCTTATGGCATGTGGATTTCGACATTTTTTCGAGAATTGATTATCTTTTCCCGAACTGAGTCAGATTGATTGATTGATTGAGTACTTTATTTATGTAGATTACAATATATACTGGCTTATACACTTATATACAATAGCTTACAATACAGCAAATTTATAGATGAATTCACATAATATAGACTAAGAAATAATTATTGAACTGTATATGATATGAAAAAGTAATTTGTAATATAATAACTATAGATAATTATATTGTTATGCATCTACATAAATTGGCGGGGCTTTGGACATATCAATGTCTATTCTTCGGAAAGAATATTAAAAATATCCTCCCCACTAACTCTCTACCAGATAAGATGGCTAGAGCAAGCTTTTGTTATTTTCTCTATAATTATGATGCTATTATTTTCATTCAATGAACAAGTGAAATGCACTTTATTCTTCTTAAAGATTTGGAGATCGATCACACTTATCCTGTCACCAAATTTGAAATTTCTGATTTCATTTCAGGCTGCTTTGATAAAGCATCTATTGTGAATAGATAGCAAGCTGCGAAAAGATAGAATTAATTCCACATTCTACATTCTTTGATAGCTAGTTGTAGGCTACATAGATTTTACATATCATTGTTGTTTGAACTACATGAACACATTTTATGAATGTGAATTTAATCTATTGTATAATTTAATAAAGGGAGGAATTGGCTCATAGATGTACGGGATAGGAGATACACGAATGACGCATCATCACGTCTCAACTACTAGACTGATTAACTTGAAATTTTGCATATAGGTTATTAATTTACCGAGGATGGTTATAGCTTTTCTCAGTTCTTCAAGATTTCAGTTTATCAAGGGTCACCTGCCAGTAAGGCATCTTCAATTTGAACCCCACTCCAAAAAACCACACTTGGCAATTTTCTCGCTCAAAAATAGTTTATTTATTTAATTGTTTGTTTATTTATTTTTTCCAATCCTAGTATGTAAATTTGAATTCTTAGAGCACATTTGAAGGTGTAGTACTATACCAGAGGCAACTGATACATCACGCTTTAAATTTCACGCTTTGAAGCACTCTAGTATCTTGAGAACTAAACTGTATTTCCATATTATTTGTACCTAATAATGATTCTTGCACTATAAGCAATTTAAAAACTCACCAATGCTCATTTAGATGGATTACAATGTTGTCGCTTTCTATTCTTGATAATACTAGTCTCAATAACATCATTGTCGTCAGTATAGTGAAATACCATTGTCTGGCATAATTTTGTCACTATAGCTTTGCATTTTCTCACCTCCAGGTCTTTGACTTCGATTGTGAATTAAAGCTATACGATATGAATTACAAAACAATGACTGAACAATAAGTTTTCGTTTTCTGTTCCAAAATGGTGTTACCCATTTATTCCTTTGTGTTTCAATGTATTTTGATATCTTGAGAACTGTAATTTACCATAGGATTTGTTGTTTTCCGTTTTTCGTGTTTGAAGCAATACCATTTTAAGAAGTGATGAAGCAACGAATTAATATTGGCTTATAGATCTATGAGATGATAAATACACGAATGACGCATCATCACGTCTGAACTACTGGACTGATCAACTTGGAATTTTGCATATACAATAGAGATATACAATACAGATTACATATATAATATACAATGTAGATTCTCAATTCACCGAGGATGGTTATAGGCATATTTTAAATAATTCTTTAAGATTTCAGTAGGTGAAGCTTTCAGTTTGTCAAGTTTTTTATTAGACCCTTGCGGAGCACGGGTTACCTGCTTGTATAAATTCATCCATGTTGCTATCTGAGAGTGTAAGATTTGTAATAGATTTACCTTTCCATCAGAGTTGAACTAAACACTTTAAAACATGTACAACGCCACACAATATAAAATGTGATACTATAAAAATAAATTTAGAATTTAGAAATTGATAAGCAAGACAAATCATTATTCCTGGACAGAAAACCAAGTGACGAAGCAGTGTGTGATTTCATAAAATTAACCTTTGGACACCAAAACATTCTTTCAATATTTTGTAGAGAAACTAGTACAGGATCAGCTAGTTTTTCCTACAATGTCATAACTATAATTATGATTATAGTGTTTTGTACAATGAATGGAATGAAAAATAAAAGACAGTGAAAGACAAAGACAGTAAATAAAGACAATGAGAAAATCACTTCTTCCATAAAGCCTTAGTTATTGAGGTAGTCCCTATCAGATAATAATCATTAAAAATTCTTTTCTTTAAGATAAAAATCAATCTTCCATACATTATAAATAAAAAAAAATATAAATCGAAATAGAAAATAGAAGTTTTTTTTTAATTGTTAGCCACATAATGTTTCGGCTATAATATGATGCATTATTATGATAGTGTGTTGTCTTTTCGGTCTCAAAATTTTATAGTTTTTTCAAAGTTTGGAATTTTTAATTAATTGTGATTGATTTAATTCAATTTTGAAGTTTTTAATTTAAAAATAATCTTTGTGTGTTTCGAATTGTAAATTGAGTGTGTAATTGAATAATGTTAAGTGACACATAACCTAGCTACATTTGGACTGTTGTATAAATTGGAATTGGAACAGTTTTGGGCTTATAAGCCTGTGCTACTTTTCTGTAAGTTGTGTAAATCTGAATGATTGAATAAATAAATAAATAAATAATGGCATCGTATAGCCAAAACATGCTGTGACTAAACAATATTTTAAAAAGGGCACTTGGATTTCCATTTTTATTCATATTCAAGAGTAGCCCTAAAGAAGAAGACAATTTCCATACATTTTATAATATTATTCACCCTCAGAACTAGTATTTACAGTCCTTAAATTAAAATGTCGATGCTGGAAAGTCATATTTACCACTGAAAAAACAGATTTCCAAACCACAACATTTCAACTCGTGGAAAGTGGTTAACTAACTCAAATTAAGTCTCATTTTGTTCTGTAATATTTGCTCAGAAGAACAAATTGAAAATTTGTTCTGTAATATTTGAAAATTGTTAATAATCAATTTTGGAAAGTCTCCATCATCATTACAAAGTTCCACCAAACCACACAAACGGTTTACTGTATTCAGCCTACAGCGTACTGTATTTAGCAAACAGCGTACTGTGTTTAATCCACAGCGAACTGTATTTAGTCCACAACGTACTGCATTTCTGTCCACAGCGTACTGCATTTAGTCCACAGCGTACTGTATTTAGTCCACAGCGTACTGTATTTAGTCCACAGCACACTGCATTTAGCCAACAGTGTACTGTATTTAGTCGCAATAATAAACACAGCTCTTTGTGCTAAAGACAGTACAGAAGTGATATTAACTTTCTGACAGCGCATATGTTAGATGGGTAGCATCGATGTTATTTCATAAGGAAACGTGACAGTTTAAAGTGAATTCCACTTCAGCAAAAAATTGTTATCACCTCCTCTTTATATCAAACCTGCCTGGTGGAACTGGTTAGCCAGATTTGTACTTTCAACTGTCAGTAATTTTCTCAATTAACATCAATACGTCCCATTCAAACCAATAATGACAGTTCAAAGTGAAACTTACTGCAGAAGTTTTATAGTGAAATTCACTTCAATCTGTCAGAATTCTTCATAAATAACATCAATTCCTCCCAATCTACCAATTCTGACAGTTTAAATTTAATCTTACTACAGAACTGGTATAGTGAAAATTACTTCAGTCAGAATTCCTCATCAATAAAATCAATACTTCCCAATCTAACCAATTCTGACTGTTCAAATTGAATCTCACTACAGAACTGGTGTAGTAAGATTCTCTTCAAATTGTCAGTTTTCCTTTCAATACAACATAAATACTTCCATTCACCCAATGCTGACAGTTATAATAGATCCCACTGTAGGAAAACACCAGCCTGTTCGCAAGTGTGTCATCTTCATTCTCTCACAGTCTTTCTCTCTCTTTATTTCGCTCATCATCTCACTCAATTTCTCTCTACTCTCTCCCTCTTTTCGCTTATCCTCTCACTCCATTTCACTCTACTCTCTCCCTCTTTTCGCTCATCCTCTCTCTCTCTCTCAATTTCTCTCTTTCTCTCCCTCTTTTTGGTAGAGAGTTAGTGGGGAGGATATTTTTAATATTCTTCCCAAAGAATGGACATTGATATGTCCAAAGCTCCGCCAATTTATGTCGATGCATAACAATATGATTATATCTATAGTTATTATATTACCAATTGCTTTTTCATATCATATACAGTTCAATAGTTATTTTCTTAGTCTATATTATGTAAATTCATCTATAACTTTGCTGTATTGTAAGCTATTGTATATAAGTGTATAAGCCAGTATATATTGTAATCTACATAAATAAAGTACTCAATCAATCAATCAATCTTTTTGCTAACCTCTCACTTCATTTCTCTCTCCTCTCTCCCTCTATTCTCTCATTCTCTCTCCGCTCATCATCTCACTCAATTTCTCTCTACTCTCTCCCCCTTTTCGCTTATCTTCTCGCTCCATTTCACTCTTTCTCTCCCTCTTTTTCTGATTATCTCTCTCTCAATTTCTCTCTTTTCGCTTATGCTCTCACTTCATTTCTATCTACTCTCTCCCTCTTTCCGCTCATTCTCTCTCTCAATTTCTCTCACCTGATCCTCTCCCTACATTTCTTTCTTCCCTCTCACCCTCTTCCGCTCATCCTCTCTCTCGCCATTTCTCTCACCTGATCCTCTCCCTCCATTCCTTTCTTCTCTCTCACCCTCTTTCCGCTCATCCTCTCTCTCTCCATTTCTCTCACCTGATCCTCTCCCTACATTTCTTTCTTCCCTCTCACCCTTTTTCGCTCATTCTCTCGCTCTCTCTCCATTTCTCTCACCTGTTTTCTCTGATCGCTCTCTGTCTACGAGCAGTTCGCAGCCGAGTTGTAAGTTAGTTGACGTTAAAACGAGTCAGTCAGTCGGTCAAATCAGAAACCGCTAGCTTTGCAGCTCTCAGTTCTTGTATCAGCTTTCTAGTGATAACACAACACTAGTGTCGAGTGTAAAAGTCTGTCGATTTGAAGCTTAAAAGCTCGTTGAGAAGTGACTTTAAAATTTAGTAGGTCGTGGAAAAGTAACTTTGAAATTTTGTAGGTTGTTGAGGAGTTATTTTGAAGTTCACTAGGTTAGAAGGTTTGAAGTTTACAAAGTTCACAAGTGCTACAGAGTTTTTTAAGTGTTTTGAGAATTAACTTCAAATTTACGAACGTTCATGGAGTTCAGGGGTGAGTTAAAGAGTGACTACAAAATTCTATAGGTTGTTTGAAAGTGACTACAGAATTCTATAGGTTGTTTAAAAGTGACTAGAAAGTTATATGGAGTTAGTTTGAAGTTCACAAGTAGCCACAGAGTTTTATAAGTGTTTTGAGAATTAACTACAAACGTTGTTGAAGTTCAGGGGTTTGTTAAAAAGTGACTACAAAATTCTATAGGTTGTTTGAAAATGACTACAAAGTTTTATGGAGTTAGTTTGAAGTTCAGAAGGTTTGAAGTTCACAAGTAGCCACAGAGTTTTATAAGTTTTTTGAGAATTAACTACAAACGTTGTTGAAGTTCAGGGGTTGGTTAAAAAATAAATACAAAAATTCTATAGGTTGTTTGAAAATGACAACTAAGTTTTATGGAGTTAGTTTGAAGTTCAGAAGGTTTGAAATTCACAAGTAGCCTTTTGAGAATCAACTACAAACGTTGTTAAAGTTCAGGGGTTTGTTAAAAATAACTACAAAATTCTATAGGCTGTTTAAAAGTGACTACAAAGTTTTATGGAGTTAGTTTGAAGTTCAGAAGGTTAGAAGGTTTGAAGTTCACAAGTAGCCTTTTGAGAATTAACTACAAACGTTGTTGAAGTTCAGGGGTTTGTTAAAAATAACTACAAAATTCTATAAGTTGTTTGAAAGTGACTAAAATGTTTTAAAGGTTGTTAAAATGTTAAATCAAAGTTTGTACATCAGTTTGGAACATTTGAACAGTTCAAAAGTGATAAAAATGGGTCTTTTTGAAATGTGAATAGAATTTGAAGCTCAGAAGTTGGTTGAAAAGTGACTAGGATGTTGAAATTTTAATTCCAAGTTTGAACCGGTTTAACCTTTTAAAAATGAGTCTTTTATTTATGTGTGAGACATTACATGTATGAGTGTAGTGTTGGGAATGGTCTTCCATTAGCCTACATCCTTGCAAAATGTTTTTCCTGTGAATATTTTTCAATATAAATCGTTGAAAATTGTTAAAACTGTCTAGTGAAGACATTGTCATGTATCTCTACAATACATGATTTTATTGATACAAATAGACAAAGCAGTATTTGAATAAGACTACCCTATTCAGTTACAAAATGTGAAGAGATGCTTGTGAAAATTTCTCGTACGATCCTGGATGATTTTTAAATCATTTTTAAAAAATTTCTCCGTGAATTATCATTGGACAGTGTTGAAACAAATTCACCTTAGTCCTTGAAGTAGTTATTGTTTCTATTGAATCAAGTAGTGTTTTGATTTATCAAGGTCAATTTGTGGTTTGTGGATGCTGTATATTCTACGTTAAAACGTGGTGAAAATTGATGAAAGAGTTTCAAGAATTCAGTTGTGGAGCATTCATCATAGTGAAAAACAAGGTAGGCCAATTGTTGTATTTTGGTTCTGACTTCAAACTAATTTGATTGAATGAAAAAGACTGAGAAATTGATAATTATTTATTGATAATTAGAAAGACCGGTTTCGGTTATTACACCATTGTCAATCTCTGATAAACAGAGATTGACAATTGGTTTATCAGAGATTGACAATGGTGTAATAACCGAAACCGGTCTTTCTAATTATCAATAAATCAGTGGTTTTTTGACAATTTCTCAGTCTTTTTCATTCAATATGAATAATTACCACAATATCAACTTCTCAACTACACAAAAAGTAATTTGATTGAATCCTCTTGTATTAATTTCAGTTTTTTCTATCCTCAACCAAATACATATCCTAGAGATTCATTAATGGGGTTTCAATTTATTCATTTATTTACGATACAAATATGACACTGATGTAATACATTGGTAGATAAAATAATAAGTTACCGTCTATAGACGGTAGCTGATACAGGTTTATTGATGTAATATTAACTGTTCATTCTCGTTTAAAATAATTATGATATTTAATTCAATTTCTCCGACATTATCCATTATAAACATTATGATGTCTTTAAAATCCAATTACGGATACTAATAATAGCTGAAGAAGAAAGTGACAGTGTTTTTCTCCGTCTTCTTCTTTTCTATTTCCTTCTCTCTTTGGCATCTTCACTTTCACTGAGACAGCCGGACTGTCTAGTTTCTCATGCTGAAAGCCGTTTGAAGGCATCTATATCATATGAGTTCCCACATGATGTAGAAGAAGAAGAAGAAGCGTGTAGAGAAAGGAGAAGAATAATGAAGGAAAGGAAAAATGGTGAGGAAGAAGAAAATAAAGGTGGAGAAGGAGAAAGAGAAGAAAATGATGATGATGGAGAAGAAGAAGTAGATGGAGGAGGAGGAGAAGGATGGGAAGAAGAAGTAGTGGAAGAAGTAGAAGTAGAAGTGGAAGTAGAAGTAGAAGATGAAGAACAAGGACGATGAGGAGAAGGAGGAGGAGAAATAGAGAAGAAAAGGAAGACAACGAAAAAGAGATAGATGATGAAGAAGAAAGAGGAAGAAGAAGAAGAATAGGAGAAAGGAAGAAGACAAAGAAATAGAATAAGGAGAAGAAGAAGAAGGAGAAGAAGAAGGAGAAGAAAAAGTACAAGATAACGAAATCTTTTTCGTTCCATGCTTATCTTCAATCTCCTTTTCCGGCGTTTAGTGCCGATGCTTTTGGCTTTGAGAGCGACGAAGAAGAAGAAGAAGAAGAAGAAGGAGAAGAAGAAGAAGAAGAAGAAGAGGAAGGAGGAGGAGGAGGAGGAGATGAAGAAGAAGAAGAAGAAGAAGAAGAAGAGGGAGAAGGAGAAGAAGAAGAAGAAGGAGGAGGAGAAGAAGATGAAGAAGAAGGAGGAGAAGAAGAAGAAGAAGTAGAAGAAAACGAAACTGAAAAAGAAAGACCTAGGAATTTGTTTAATGCCAATTATAGCCTCTATTGTGAAAGTTAAGGCCATATTTATACTGTTCATTATGTAGCTATATGGACATTCACTGACATCATACTGTATTATTACTATACGACGATATATATATGACGTACTCATACTGTCGCATGCAGTAGCTATTTGGGTCATATAGTAGGGGAAAATGTCTGATGTGAAACTATACGATTATGATAGTTGCCACGTAATTTGTAATTAAATTGTTGAATCAAATGTAATTTGACGGGTTTTGCAATGAGGAGATTTACAGATGACTGTATATACGGTGTTCTATGTGTATTGAATTGAATTGATTACATTGAAAGCTTTTATAGCAATTTTGAACGTTTTTGACCGAGCGAAGTGAGGTCTAAGATTCAAGTCGACGGTTTGGCATTTCTCTTAATGTTTATATGTTTATATGTTGCGCATTTACGGCGAAACGCGGTACTAGATTTTATGAAATTTGACTGGTATGTTCCTTTTTTAATTGCGCGTCGACGTATATACAAGGTTTTTGGATATTTTGCATTTCAAGGATAATTTATTTATTTATTTCATTGACAATATTACAAATCATAATCATAATAAATATAATATGATTGGGAGAAGACAACAGGCATAGCCCAAAACTGTCTTCTCCCAAATTTTTACAAATAAAAGTTTCAAAAAAGAATAAGGTTAAGATTTCACTTTCACTTCAAAAAGTTCAATTTCCACTTCAAAACTAATGACAGAACTAAAAATTTTGAATTTTGATATTCAAAAAATAATATAGAAGGAAAAAGGATCCTCCTTCATAAGCCAATATTAAAGTAAAAATCAGACTATAGAATTATTCATCATAAATCAGCTGTTTAGTGGACTATAATACTACCCGTTCAAAAACATCGAACATCTTGAAAATGTATCTTTCCATCAACGTTAGTAGACAGTTGACCATAGTACTACCCGTTCAAAAACATCGAACATCTTGAAAATGTATCTTTCCATCAACCTTAGTAGACAGTTGACTATAATACTACCCGTTCAAAAACATCGAACATCTTGAAAAATGTATCTTTCCATCAACGTTGTAGACAGTTGCAGCCAGACCTGATAACAGCGCTCACACTCACATTCCGGGACGACACGTCACGGTACGATAAGACAGAAAGCTCTATGTCTATTTAGGATTTTTTCTACATTTTAAATCGATAAATCATTTATTAATTTTTGAAAAAACATAACAACAGGTCAATGTAACTTACTGAGCGCGAGATCCACTGTTCACAGAACTACTAGTTATAGTAAATTTTGGTTTTTACAGAGAGTTTGAACGGTTTTATAGTGATTTCAGGGTTTCATAGTGAGTTTAAACGTTTTTATAGTATTGATGTGTGGAAAGGCAGGTTTTGTTTCAAATTAATTAGCAATTAACTCTAATTTCTCTGGTTTTCAATATTAGATTCAGTTGAAACTTAAAATAAAGTAGAGAATACTCTATAAAAAATCTAGTGAACTTATAGTAAACTCTATAGTAGTCAGACATAGTAAAGGGTCCTGCACAAAGTTTGTGGAAATCTTTTCTTTTGAATGAAAAAGACTAAGAAATTGTCAAAAAACCACTGATTTATTGATAATTAGAGATTTCAATAAATCAATGGTTTTTTGACAATTTCTTAGTCTTTTTTATTCAATATGAATAATCACCACAATATCAACTTCTCAACTACACAAAAAAAAATATTTTCTTTGTCTGTGATAGTCTGTGTTGAAGACTTCAATTTTCAAGTAAACATTTGATAACGTCATTGGAACCAATATATTTGAAAACATTATCTGCCTCATAATACTCTCTTGAAACTCATGAAAGAAAAAACTTGAATGTAGAAAATACTTGAGGACTGAAAATTTTGTGAATTGAAGAACTACAAGACTTAACCTATTTCGGACTATGTGTTATCTAAATTTGGGAGAGGAATAGCACAAGGTTACCTTATTTTTCCTCTCCCTATCATTTTGATAATGTACTTATTGTATAAATGAATTAAGAATTGTATGAATGAATTGTCTCTTCCAATCTTATAAATTATTTATACTGAATCATTGTGGATATTCAATGAAGTGCGATATTATTTAATTCGTTTATTTTCCTTTTCAATCGTACTGTTATGCTATAGTGAGGTCCACGTTTTAATGACAGTATTTGATCAACTTTGGTTTTGCTATCCTTGTCTATTACTCGACAAAGCTGGTGGTACTATCCTTTTCTAGGTCCACAACGGTGCCAATTATGTTTTTGACAGTGTAGAAATATGATTAATTAATGCAGAGAATCTGCATCGCTATTCTTCTATCTTTATTCACTGTCATTATATCAACTATGTCATCACTGGAATTTGTTTGTGAGGGAGAGTGCCTTTTTATGTTCGTATAATTATAAAAATGAATAAAGAATTAAGAACATAACTACTTAATGTAGTACGTGCATAGAACATAGAACGAACATAGAACATGAATGTAATAAAATAGTGCTTGTCCAGTGTGAGCACATATATTTCACTGTCAGTTCCATCCGTTTTTGCAATAAATTTTCTAAATTTTCATGAGGCATGCTGAAATAATTGATAATGGGATAAAAGAATAAAACTAAACATTACTACAATAACAACCTAATTCTGTCACATTTCTCTAGTTCACGCTACTCAAGGTTCCTTTTTTCATGTTTTGATGATTTTCTTCCAGTTTCACCACAAAATATTAACAAATTCAGTAGAGCAAAAATTTGGTTCAACTACACTAACTAGGTACCAAGTGAGAGTTGGCCAATCTCTGTTGTCACCCACTGTGATGCAATCAGCCGTAGAGCCTCTCTCTTACTTTTCTCTTCTTCTTCTTCAGCTCCTTTTTGTTCTTCTTTTTTTCTCCTTCATCTTCTATTCCCTCTTCTTCCACTTCTTAATATTCTTCTTCTTCATTTCATCCTCATGTCTTCTTCTTTTTCGTTGCTTCTTCTTCTCTCGTCACTTTCCTATCCTTCTCTGCCTTTTTCTTTCTCTCTTCTTCTTCTTTGTCTCCTTCATCTCCAGTCTTGTTCTTGTTCTCTTCCTCCTCTTGTCTTCTTATTCTTCTCCTTCACCTTCTCTATCAAATTCTTTATCTGCTTCTTCTCCTTCTACTCCTCCTACACCTTCTCCAGCAGTAGGTGCCACAATCTAGGTTATTCTTTTTCTTGTCAATATTCCATCCTCTTCATATTCTTCTCTGCCTCATTCTTTTTTTCTTTTCTTCTCCTTCATCTTCTATTCCCTCTTCTTCCACTTCTTCTTCTTCTCATCCTCATGTCTCCTTCTTTTTCTGTTTTCTTCTTCTTCTTGTCACTTTCCTAACCTCTTCCTATTCCTCTCTGCCTCATTCTTTTTCTCTTCTTCTTCTTTGTCTCCTTCATCTCCAGTCCCCTTCCTCTTCAGTCATCTTCTTCTTCTCTTTCTCCTCCTGTTTTCATCTTCTCTGTCGAATTCTTCTCCTCCTTCTCTACCTCCTCCTTCTCCACCTTCTTGCTCCTTGACTAGGTGCCACAATCTAGGTTACTGTTCTGTTCATTGACCCTAATGTGCGTTGGCCAACTACAGGCAGGAAATATAAAAAAAACATTCCAAATTCGGCCGAAATACGTGAAAAATGTGGTTTTGCAAGTCATTCAATTTCGACAGCCGAATTCAAGGACGTGACATGGACTATATATCTGTAGTGTTGGCTTGTACCTATTTTGAAGTACCTATTCATTATCATTGTCATTATCTTTTTTTCGAATCAGTTTCTAAATTACTGTATTTTTTATCTCATTTCTCTCAACTCATTTTTTCAACATTCTCCGTTCTGATCCATCTATTTTGTTCTTATACTTTTCTACCTTCATAAAATTCAACTCCCATATCATCCCCATATTCATCATAAAATTCTTGTCATTATCTTTTTTTCGTATTAGGTTTCTAAATTACTTTTTGTGTAGTTGAGAAGTTGATATTGTGGTAATTATTCATATTGGATAAAATGTTTCTAAATTACTGTATATTTTATCTCATTTTTCTCTTTATTTTTTAACATTCTCCTTACTGTTCCATCTATTTTGTTCTTATAATTTTCTATCTCCATTAAATTCATCTCCTTTATCATCCCCATATTCATCATAAAATTCCTACAGTATAACTATTCCTTATTATCTCATTTTTTATATATTTCATTTCATATTCCTTTCCTTCACTAATTTTGTCATTTATTCTCACTCTTCTTCTTCTCTCAGTTCTAAATTATCAATTTCTGATCCTGCTACTCCTTCTCCTACTTCTTCTCTTCCTCTTCCTTCTTCTCCTTCTTCTCCTCCTTCTGCTCCATCCTTAACTAATTATGTCATTTATTCTCACTTTTTCCTCCTTACATTCCTAATGTATCAATTTCTGCTCCTCTTCCTGCTCCTCCTCCTCCTCCTCTTCCTTCTCCTTCTCCTCCTCAACTAATTTTTTCATTTATTCTCACTTTTTCTCTCCTTTCATTCCAAATTTATCGATTTCTGCTCCTCCTACTCCTTCTCCACCTCCTTCTCCTCCTCCTCCTCCTCCTCCTTCTCCTTCTCCTCCCCTCCACTTCCTCATTCTCCTTCTTCTCTTTCTACTTCTTTTTCTATTTTCCTTCCCACTCAATATTATTCTTCATTCCTTCCTTACATAGTTCATTTCTTCTTCATTCACTCTATTTAATTTCTCTTCTCCTCCTCCTCCTCCTCCTCCTCCTCCTCCTCCTCTTCCTCCTTCTCATCATACTTCTCCACTTCTACCTCTTAATAATGCTTCAAACCCGTTAAATAATTACGAGGTATTTGGTAGTCAACTGATTGCGTCTTCTGATCAAGTAATAATATAACGGCATTCGCGGCAATCTCTCTCAATCGGCAGGCAATTCGAGTTCAACAACCAAAAAAATCGATGCCAAGATGGCAGGGAATAGAACGAGTTCTCCAGTAGTCTGCCTACTATACTTTATTCTGAGATTCACTTGAATCTGTCATCATTCCTTGTATTTTAATATAAATTGCTTCCTATTCCACCAATTCTGACAGTGTGAAGTTAATCTCACTAAATAAACTGGTTTTTGTGTTTTTTCTGGCTCTAAATTTTGTAAAATTACTCAAAAATTTTCCAATTAATGGTGATTTTAGTGTGATATTTTTGTTTTTTTTATTCTGTTTTCAACCGACAAAATTTAAAATCTTAGTTTTCGTTGTTTCTTGAGTGAAAATGGACTAAATTTTAGTAAAGTGAAATCATAACCCTATTTTGGACTTTTAAATATTGTTATCTGAATTTGGGAGAGAAATAGTACAAGGAGTATCCTCAGTTTTTTTCTCCCAATCAGTGCTTCTCTGTAAAAAATATGAATAAATAAATAAATAGATAGATAAACTTGTTGCTTTCAAGATTGTTAACCTCGTATTTACTTCAATCGGTTTCTGACTTAGGGAGGTCCACGTTATAATGGCAGTATTTTCTATTTATTTTTCTATTTCCAATAATTCATTTTTCTTTTTTGATTCATACAATAAGTTCATCATCAAAATGATAGGGATTGAAAAAATAAGGTAATCTTGTGCTATTCCACTCCCAAATTTAGATAGGGTTACATAGGTTAACCCTACAGAGACACACTTACTTTATGCTAACACAGTAGACACACTGGGGTGTTGAACATCCCAATTTAATTTTGCATTTTTCTTTGAAAAATATGATAAAAACAAGTACTTAGACCATACTTCATCATTTCTTAATCATTTTTGTTCCAAGTGCATACAGAAATCAACAGTAAAGCACTGCTTATCAATATTTATACTAATTTTAGAAGTACGTATGTTCCGCCCAAGTGTTGGAGCTCCTAATCCGGTTTGAACGAATGGCTTGATCATTGCCAATGACAACTTCATCAAAAACTCACGTCTCTTCATTTTATTGTTTTAAATCTCTAGTTGTAGAGAATCATAGCATTTATTCCAATCTGATCCATCATCCCATACCACATTCGTAGTGACAATACAAGTAAATCTTTGTAATAAAAGTGTTTGATAAAAGTCCTACGTAGAAGACACTCTGGGGTGTTAGACACCCCAAACCAAGAACACGATGAGCTGGTGACCTTGTAGAATGCTATTACTGACTGGAAGTGGTGGAGAGTAGTTGACAATACTACAAACCTAATTTAGACTGGGCATAAATTCCCATCTGTTTGATATTATCAACTGCAGAACAGAAAAAAGATCCCTGTGAAACACCCCAGTGTGTCTTTTTAGTGTTGAGACTTGTAGTTGTTCAATTTGATTAGCATTGGTGTTGCTATCCCTGTTTGAACAAGAAAGAAGCAAGAGTAGAAGAGTATGGGAAAGAGAAATAAACAAGGTAAGAAGATAGAAAAAATTGTGCGTGATAAGTAAAAGCTAGTTGGCAAAACGTGAGGTGAATGAGAGAAAAGTTTCGAAAGTTGCTAATAAGTTGAAAGTTGGGAGACTTGTAGACTTAACTAAGTCCTGCTCTACACGTTTACTAAACTGGTATTCACTTTAAACCGTCAGAATTACCTATAAAGGTGCGTACAGATATACGCGCCGCGAACATGAGCAATTCACTTTTAATCAGATGACTATAACTGTATTTCTACAGAAACTGTAAAATACAGATATAAAAAGCTTGGCATTAGCTGATTAAAAGTGAATTGCTCATGTTCGCGGCGCGTAAATCTGTACGCACCTTAAGAAGTACAGACGTTCACTAATCAATCATTTCTGATAGTTTGAGGTGAACTATAGAAGAA
This sequence comes from Nilaparvata lugens, assembly GCF_014356525.2. Taxonomy (NCBI): domain Eukaryota; kingdom Metazoa; phylum Arthropoda; class Insecta; order Hemiptera; family Delphacidae; genus Nilaparvata; species Nilaparvata lugens. Next base: position 1,992 of record NW_024091212.1, on the reverse strand, counting down.
TGCAATAGCACTACAGTTATTATTACTATAGTGAGGTCCACGTTATAATGGCAGTGGAGAAAGATAGGGGAACAACGTTGCCGATCATCTGTCTTGTTAATGCCTTCTATAGACGGTAGCTGATACAAGTTTATTGATGTAATATCAACTGTTCATTCTCGTTTAAAATAATCAATTATATTTTATTAAGCATTAAATTATATTTTTAATAATTTCATATTTAATATTCAACCAATTCCGACAGTTTGAAGTGTATTTCACTATAGATGTATATAATACGGTGTATAGTGAGGTCCACGTTATAATGGCAGTGGAGAAAGATAGGGGAACAACGTTGCCGATCCTCTGTCTTGTCAATGCCTTCTATAGACGGTAGCTGATACAGGTTCATTGATGTAATAATATTAACTGTTCATTCTCGTTTAAAATAATCAATTATATTTTATTAAGCATTAAATTATATTTTTAATAATTTCATAATGAATTTTCTTAATTAAGATGAAATATTTTGTTAATCAATTATTAATCCTACATTGCTAGAAGATGATCTGGCAACAGAGCAAAGCGAGAAAGAGATAGCGCTATCCGCTTTGTTGAATGATAGACAAGGATAGCAAAACCATTGCTAATCAAAAACTGCCAACGTGGACCTCACTATAGATGTTCAAGTCTATAGTGCAGTCCACCTTATAATGGCAGTATTTGATTAACTTTGATGTTGCTATCCTTGTCTATCATTCCACAAAATAGGTGGTACTATCCTTTTTTAGCTGCATAAAGATGCCAAATATGTTTTTGACAATATAGAAATATCCTTGTCTATCATTCCACAAAATAGGTGGTACTATCCTTTTTTAGCTGCATAAAGATGCCAAATATGTTTTTGACAGTATAGAAATATCCTTGTCTATCATTCTACAAAATAGGTGGTACTATCCTTTTCTAGGTCCACACCGATGCCAATCATGTTTTTTAAAGTGTAGAAATATAATTAATTAATGCAGAGAATCGGCATCGCTATTCTTCTATCGTTATTCACTGTCTTTATAACGTGGACCTCACTTTATACGGGTATTCTCGATAATGATGTTTGCTGTGCCCGGCATAATAAGTTTGTTAGGTTGTCACCATTGACAGTTACATGACAGGTCTTGTATTGGCAACACTGGAAACACCTGTTTTCACCAAATATGGGATGAGCTTTACTTGGATTTGAAAGTTATCTTGTGTGAGAACTGAATTTGTTTTGTATGACGTCATGCAGAAAGTACTGAGATTTAAAGTACGATTCAAGTAACATGGTACCACCATAGAGAAACGATAGCATAAGTAGATATCCCATGATATAGGGCGTTTATGTCGCAACTTTTACTGTTATCCCAAGCCGATAGTTCACGTAGTTCTTTCCTAAGCAGCTGTGTGACGCTGGTAGTCTCTCAAATTGTGCCCTTCATACACTATCACCCCAACAAAACAGTAAAAATTGACAATAATCGACAGTAATCGGCTTGAGATAACAGTAAAAGTTGCGACAAATTCCCTATATCATGGGATATCTACTTACGCTATTGTTTCTCTATGGTACCACGGAGTTGAGAGCACTAGTTTCCTTTTTCCTTAATGACAGAGACAAGAAATATAGGTTATGCTTATCCTTCATCTATGGTAATTGTACCTTCTAGATGATTGATTGATTAATTGCCTTTATTAAAAGGGCGGAGTTAGGGCTCCAGGTCCTCTCTACCACACAACCAAAGGATGGAAGATTGTGTTGGGATAGGGATATAAAGTGCTGCCCAGTTATCTGACAACTAAATTAATATAATAAAGGAAATAATCGGCTTGTACACATACGGGATAAGGAATTCACGAATGACGCATATCATCATGTCTCAACTACTGGACTGATTATCTTTATACAGATTTATTCTCAATTTACCTTGGCCCGATTTAAATTCTTCAAGATTTTAGTAGGTTGGCGTACTATTTATC
>NW_024091211.1:0-22783 GCF_014356525.2 Nilaparvata lugens | reverse complement strand
GCAATTTGTCATTAATTCCCATCCAGCTGTTAACCCTGTTGTCAATATGTGCAGTAGCACAAGTATTCGGGGTGATTTACAGCATTTAATTTGGATTTTCGTTTAGTAATAACTATTCATTAATTAGCATTTGAATAAATGCAATTTGTCATTAATTCCCATCCAGCTGTATATACCGTACTCATGGATGAATATAATAATATATAGCCTATCTATAGATATCTATCTATGTGAAGGCCATCTCACACCGCCGTAGCGTAGCTTGTAATACGTTTTTGAAAAACGTAGCCGACATATTTCCTAATGTTAGCCAATCTGTCCATTTGAATCTGGCATGGCATAATAATAATATTCGTATGGCTTTTATTGGTGGGGAGTTCCTGACGGAAGTTTCTCCTCGCCTGAATATATATCATTTAAGCCGTCAATGGGCCTCACGACTGTCATACTTCAGCCGTGACCGACAGTTTAACGTGCCCATCCAATTTAACTTGAGGAGATAGAACAGCTACGTCTTCCGAAGACTTATTTCAATAGGCATTTTACGAGGTGTTTCCTAAGCGACGGCTCTACGATTCTACCCGAGCGACATTGTAGGCTAGTCTATAAGTCGGCAGGTCAGGATTGGTTGGTTGCTCCGTTTGGGTTGCTGCTAGTGAGGTCCACGTTATAATTGCACTAGAAAACAAAGAAAACAGCGTTGCCAGAGGATAGCTGCTGTTACTGCTATAGGCCTATCTCATGTCATATTAACAACTGTTCATTCTTGTTGAAAATAATCAATTATGTTTTATTCGTCAAGGAAATACACATTCCAATGATTAAACAATAGGTGATAAAATTTGATTATTCATTTATTTTTCTAAACACTATAATCATAATATAATTATGACGATGGAGGAAGAACTAGGCAGAGCCTGTACCATTTCTCTTCCAAATTTTGATAGAAAGTTGATGTTTTCCAAAGAAATAATTGAGATTAAATATTTTGTTCATCAATTATATTATTCTATATTGTTAAAACACGATCTGGCGACGTTGAGGAGCTAGAGAAGGATAGAGAAGGATCTGCTTTGTCGAATGATAGACACGGTTGGCAATACCAATGTTAATTAATAATACTGCCATTATAACGTGGACCTCATGTATGTAAATTGTTATGTATTTTTTATTTCTGCACTTTTTTGTAATTGATTTGAAATCCAGGTTATATGCTTCTTTTATTAAAATGTCTATATTGTTTTGTTCAAAAGGCATTTTTCGGATTTGTTTCAGTAGTTGACCGCAGTGTCTTTTATATTATCTGTTTCAGTTGGGGCAAACTAAGCCGCTTCGGCGAGCGGGCCAATAATTTCAACATTGTTTCAATTCCAAGTTGATTGTTTTGAATTAATATAGTCTACTGTTACAGAGAGACTATGCCTTTTGAAAATATAAACGGTTACCTGATAAGTACCTTAATTTGTGTTATGAAATATGATTGATATCCAACTATTTAATAAATTTCTCAATTTGAAAGATTCAAATAATGATATTATTTCGATTATTTACTTGCCCACCAAGTGCAGTTTTCTCGGTGAAAGCTTAAACCGAATTGGATCAGCTGGTGTGTTTTAATATCAATTAAACTTAACATGGATTTAATTCATATTAAGCCGACATTTGGTTCAAACTGGTACTGTGAAAACGGCTTTTAAATCGTTAGAATTATTCAAGTAATTAGTATGGTGATTATTATCATAGAAAAAAGATATCATAAGAAGATAACCTATGGTATAGATTGTTTATGTTTCATCGTGCGTTTTAAAACAGTAAAGAAAAAAGTATCTCAGGTTTGGCTGAAATTTGCACCATAGATGAAGCTTTATCTGAGAAATGTCTGAGCCAAATTTGGCACCCCCAGCTACTATACAGGGTGAGTTATGCAGCTTCAAACGTAAAATTTGCAAATTTTCAAACGGTGAGGAATTTTGCAAATCGGATTCCAGATTCATGTTCCTCTCATCAAAGAGCATAAGGTCACGAAGTTAGAGCGATTTTGATTTTTCACAAAAAAATTAGATAAACCATGGATTTTATGAAAAATGCGAATGTGCCAGATTCGGTTGATATTCGAACTATGGAAAGAGGTTGACTCAATAGTGATAGATAAATGTCTTTTATTTTCATTTTATAACATTACAAATGATGTGGGCGAAGTTGAGGCAATAAGAGCCCCCCTCTTCCACTTGACCCACAAGTATGGGTCTGTTTGTGTAAATGGCAGAAGATAAGAAAAGATTCATTGAACAATTGACAAGTTTACTTGATAGAATACTTGACAATTATATAGTCTAAAATAAGAACTTAGTCAAAAATAACAGATTAACAAATAACAACTCTAAAGTCATTTTTCACCAAGTTACCAAGAGGGATTATTAACTATGGAATGAGAAAGAAATCAATAAAAATGCTTACTTTCTTAATCAGATTCAGTATAGTTTTTAGTATAAAAGATTTTTTTTTCAAAGAGCAAAGAATAAAGAGTTAACCTGATTTCAAAAACTCAGTCCAAGTAAACTGAAGATCAGTAGTAAATTATACAAGAAAATTTACAATAATCAAAAATATAATAGCTGTAAATTCTGCTCAAAATAAGATCTAGTTGCACGAAATTTGTTTAATAACTGATTAAATTATTAGATTTTTCTGTATTAGCTGTTATGCTACTATAGCGGTGACTGAGGACTCTATAGATTTGTTTCTTCAAGTATTTCAGAAGAAGTTGCTGTTGTGGGCTGTACAGCTCGCTTTCCTGATAGATTTTCCTTTGAGAATCTGATCTGTTTCATTTTCATGATGGCCTATGGGCTATGTGAGATAATGGGATGATGTTCCAGTAATTTAACCATAACCATTGAACGGTTCATCAGAGCCTTATTTTGTAGCAAACGTTGTTGTATAATATAACATTTTTCTTATCATCATATACCGTAGTTGAAAATTTTGTCACTGCAATTAATAAAATCAAACTGAGAGATTTAATGCTTCAAAAAAAAAGCAGGACCGCATCTCTAGTAGAATTTTCCCTAGTTTTTATATCTCTAACTTTTGTTAGCTTCATAGTAGCTTTGTACGCATGAGGACCTTTTTTGTATAATATCAAATTGACTGTTGAGTAACAAGTTCTAATTACTAACTAAAGTCAAGAGTAAAGAGCTATTTTATAGCTTCAAAGAAAAATTTGAATCATATTCTCAATGTAGCCTATTCCTTAGCAATGTTACCTCAATAACTTACTTTTGAAAGACTTCTTGTTGAATATTTAGAAATATTTCAAGCCAGAACAAGTGAATAACTTTTCTCCATTTATTTCGATTTTCAATATAATAATTATATACCGTAGTTAGTAGGTAGCTTTTGAATTTGCCGGTTGATAACCTAGTTTGAATTTGCCGGTGAGCCATCTTGATAATGATGTTTCAAAACCTTTTGAAGAATGAAGAGTGAATCTTTTTATGAATCATTCTTTCAAACGTAATCAAGACATCAATCTATAGTTATAAAATTCCTTATCTATAAAAAATCATTTGAGAACCATTGAATGTCGATATTTTCTCCAAATGCATCAATCAGAAGTACTTATATATATTCCCAACTTTTCAATGAATAATGGTATAAATCAACTAGAGAATATATTTGAAACTTTTAAAATCATCATTTGAATATCATAATTCTATTTTGATGATAGATATACTTAATTATTTTCTATTATTTTTTTGCGTTGTGTAGTGGTACGGCTGGCTACCTGCTGTTCAAGCTAATCAGCTGTTTGATGCTCATTATTTTTTCAACTATGAATTGCGTTAATAGTGCTTCCAATAAACAGGATAATTTGATACATCAGAGAAATAATTTAAATATTCTATTTGAACGTATCAATTGTTAATACTTAATTATTTTTTCATTATTATTTTGCGGTGTGTAGTGGTACAGCTGGTTACCAAAATCCGTCTCCATCGAGGTCAGTTACGTTGCAAGCACGCGTTGCATTTTTACCTCCTATGTCCTTCTGATACCCTGGTATTGGTTTTTGATTTTCCTATCTCTTCAATGTTAAATTTTTGGTTCAAGTGATACAGAATGACGTCAGGGTGATACAGAGATACAGAACGGCGTCCATCTTTGATTTGATACGGATTTAACCTCTATGGATAATCTCTACAGAGGATCAAATCCATAAATAAATATTATTTAAATAATTCTCTATTATATCAGTGTTTAATGATATTTAGATAGTTTTTAATATTGGTTTCAATTGACCTACAGATTTTTTGGTTAAATATTTTTTTGACTGAAAATTGTACTCAACTCAAAATGAATTGAGGTTATGAAAATATTAACCACCAATAACCAATTTTTGGAATTTTTAGTCAAAATTGAAATTTAAAAGAGGAATAGGACAGTTTTAATCTCATCTTTCCAATCATTTTTATTAAAATTATATGTAGAGATAATTAAAGAATAAAACGGTTTATTTGGTAAACAGATACAGGAATTGGAGGTTAGCCTAGTATTCAGTCGAAACTTCAGTAGATAGTTAGGCATTTAAACACCATTATATTTGAAAAGGGTATCAATAAATACATTATAAAAATATTAACCACTTGATATATTGTATCTTCAAAACTAAAAAATGTTTTGGTTGAAACTTGAATATTTAGAAAATTCTTCTCTTCAGTAGTGGAGTACCAAATTTATTGGTTTAAATGCTAGTAAGCTTACTGTATTTTAATATAAAACGTAGCTGGTAATGGTTTATTCACTGATAAACAAACATGAACATTTGCAAATAGGTTATGGGTTAGTTTACAATATTATTCCAGGTTTTGTATGGTATCATAGCCAAGGGTGTCGTTGACAAGTTTATTCATTTTATTTATTGTCAATGCTAATCATAATGTTATACAATAATTAGATTCGGAGAAAAACAACAGGCCCAAAATTTTGAGGCTACCTATGTTTTTCTTTAAAAGAATGAGGTTAGAATTCCACTTTCAAGTTAAATTTTTGGTTCAAGTGATACAGAATGACGTCAGGGTGATACAGAGATACAGAACGGCGTCCATCTTTGATTTGATACGGATTTAACCTCTATGGATAATCTCTACAGAGGATCAAATCCATAAATAAATATTATTTGAATAATTCTCTATTATATCAGTGTTTAATGATATTTAGATAGTTTTTAATATTGGTTTCAATTGACCTACAGATTTTTTGGTTAAATATTTTTTTGACTGAAAATTGTACTCAACTCAAAATGAATTGAGGTTATGAAAATATTAACCACCAATAACCAATTTTTGGAATTTTTAGTCAAAATTGAAATTTAAAAGAGGAATAGGACAGTTTTAATCTCATCTTTCCAATCATTTTTATTAAAATTATATGTAGAGATAATTAAAGAATAAAACGGTTTATTTGGTAAACAGATACAGGAATTTGGAGGTTAGCCTAGTATTCAGTCGAAACTTCAGTAGATAGTTAGGCATTTAAACACCATTATATTTGAAAAGGGTATCAATAAATACATTATAAAAATATTAACCACTTGATATATTGTATCTTCAAAACTAAAAAATGTTTTGGTTGAAACTTGAATATTTAGAAAATTCTTCTCTTCAGTAGTGGAGTACCAAATTTATTGGTTTAAATGCTAGTAAGCTTACTGTATTTTAATATAAAACGTAGCTGGTAATGGTTTATTCACTGATAAACAAACATGAACATTTGCAAATAGGTTATGGGTTAGTTTACAATATTATTCCAGGTTTTGTATGGTATCATAGCCAAGGGTGTCGTTGACAAGTTTATTCATTTTATTTATTGTCAATTGCTAATCATAATGTTATACAATAATTAGATTCGGAGAAAAACAACAGGCCCAAAATTTTGAGGCTACCTATGTTTTTCTTTAAAAGAATGAGGTTAGAATTCCACTTTCAAGCCCAATTTTTACTTCATAAATAACAGTTTGGTGAGATAAAATCAATTTGCATAAACCAACGTACGGTGGTAAACACTTTTCGAATAGTCAATAAGTTCATTTTATTTAGGCTATTTGATGATACATAAAACTTATTCATTTAAATGATTGGAAAGGAGCTAAAGGCACAGGCCGAAACTTTTCCTTCTCCGAATTTTGATTCATAAGCTAGTCAAGAAAGTTGGTTATGTATTATAATTTGAACCATTTATTCATTAACGCTCATGTTTTCCTAGTTTTATCCCAACCTAGCAAATAATAACAGTTTAGCTTGTTAGAACGACAACTTGGTAAGTACCGGTAAACCTAATGATAAATCTATAATGTAATAATGGAAAGAATCGGCTTGTACACGTAGGGGATAGGATATTTTTCAATGACGCATCATCCCCAGGAGACGTCTCCACCGTTCAGCTGCTTTTGTGATAATGCATATTATAATTTGAATGAATTTATGATTGATGATTTAAATTTTTATTGAAAGTGGTCACTGTTTTATTTGCCATTTGAATAGTTGTTCTGTAATTATGTGTATTGAATACAATGAATGAAACAGAAGGTATTGGAGGTATCTCAGTAGGTCGAGTTTGTGAAGTTTTCAGTTAGTCCCTAGCAAAGCACGGGTTACCTGCTGTAGGTAATATTTTGTTTTTTTATTTGACCACTCTACAGTAAGATTGTACACAATAATAATAATGTGGGTCTGTTTTTGCAGTTGCTTGGTATGGATTGTAAGACACAGAAGAAGACGCATTTAGATGTTTTTGGATCTTGAATCTTGATGCTCACAGAAAAGCAAGTCAACCAGACAGGTGAGTCACACAACATAAGTATACTTTTACTCAAGTAGGCCTATACTTACTTAGTTACTTACAACTTAATAGTTGCTACAATACTCTTTTCTGGCTATCAAGTTTGTCAGTGGCTCAATTCAGGGCAGTATTCCACCACCAATTCAATTCAATACTAGCAGATAACCCGTGCACCGCAATGGGCTAATTAAAAATTTAACAGACTTAAAACTTGACCTACCTTAATCTTGAAGAATTAACAATAGGCTAATATTCTTTTATATTAAAAGAATTAATATAACCATCCACGGTGAATAATTAATAATCTATATGCAAATTGTCAAGTTAATCAGTCCAGTAGTTGAGGCGTGATGCTTGATACTTACTTGATACTTGTAGATATCCCACTAGTAGCGCGACAGCGCCGTGGTCGTCCCTGCGGAACACACCGTCATCATAGAATTCGTGCAGGCTATAGTAAGGCTTTTGTTGTAAGTGTCTCTTCTGGAGGTCCTTGAAGGTGCCTATGCTTTTGATATTTTTCATTTCTTCTTCTGGGAGATGGTTGTAAATCCTGCTGCATAAGTATCTGGGCCCCTCTTGCGCCAGTCCAGTTCTCACTGTCAGTATATGGGTGTCATTATGTCGTCTTGTGTTGTATCCATGTATATGTTGGTTCCGTTGGAAATAATCCGGTCTTCTTTCAACCATCAGAGCTGATTCAAAGACAAGGGAGTGTTAGTATTCCAGTCTCAATAAACAAAGTTTTGCAATGTGCCAGGTAGTTTTCATTGTTTATAATTCTAACGATCCTTTTCTGTAGGTGAAGAAGCATGATTTTTTCAAGTATGCATTGTGATGATCTATGAATTTCTATTATGCATTATTCATTATCTCATTTCTATTTTCATATGATGCGTCTGATAATTGGTGAACTGTGATTCCATTCATTCATCTGTGAATTTCTTATTTTTCATCTAATTTATCTATGTTCTTTTACAGGCTCTGAAAATTGATGAAATGGAACAAATTATTTGGACAAGACACTAGAAAAATTCTACTCGGTCGGTTTTGAAATCATACCGCGAGATCTTCGTCTGCACTGCACTAGCATTTCAGGTAACTATCCGAATAGCCTACTATTTTGTATTCATTTCAGTGACAAATATTCATTTGTACCGTAAATGAATAAATGAATATCACAACTGAAATAGAGAGCAAACCTTTGTTTAGGAGGAAATTAAAAGACTCGAATAGTGCTTTTACAGTGCTACAGAACTTTTCGAATCAAGACAAGTTGAACTCATGATTGCTGTGTTCAGAAATAAAAGTATTAATTCAACATCATATCTATGCTACTTTATTGTATATAACAATTGTAAATATATGATTGTTATGGTGACTTACTCAGTTATGTACATGCAGAAATTAAGCATATTTTTAATAACACAGTGTTATGATGTGGCAATTTAATATCTGGGTAGAATGGATCCCTGCAAGCCATTTTTTAAAAATATACAGCAATTTGACTCTTCACTGTTTATTAATGCTGCAGGCTCTTACTTTTCAAAGATATCTTGAATATATTAGATCTAATAAGCGATCTACATGAGCACTTTACTAGAGAGTGTATTCAAGTTGATACCGGTCAGGCTTTTTATTCGGTTGAGGAGATGTTAACTGGTGAAATTCCATTATAATATTGTTTGAATGCCAGACATTATAGTAATCATCGGTTAAAACATGACATGATAAATTGACGGTAGGTACCACATATACTGACTGTGTAGAAAACATATACTCCCTATGTAAATAATTACCTTGACTTGTTAGCCTATAATGTGTATTATTTTGTGTTACTAGTTTCTGTGTTTGTATCAACTATTCATATGACTACTCGTACAGTCCGGGTCCTGTAGCTTTTTGCTTATCGGTGGAGGGCCACTAGACTTCAATACTACCCTTTCAAAAACATCCAACATTTTTGAAAATGTATCTTTTCATAAGCAACAGATGCTCTTTTTCATCTTTTCAAAAGCAACTTGTTGCATCCGAAAAGATATACAAGGAGCATTTCGGAGTTACGTCCTTTTAGCACAACACAGCCTATCAGCTGACATTCGTTCAACAAGCTCTTTCCATTGTTGGTGATACGTTGCAGCTCTCTCATTCATGAAGAATCTCTGTGTGTAGGGAGCTTCCTCCATCTAGGGATCTAGGGTCTCTAAAGCCTGATGTTTTTGCAACGCCGTAATTATTTCCTTGCCTATATGCCGTTTCAAAGCTATGGGATGCGTACTGTACAACATATATGAATATACTAAAACCCTAAATTCCGTCCTGCATATATAGTATATAGATAAACGTGACGTGTGGTTAATGTGGTAATTTGTTGTTTGCAGGGTTTGTTGGAGGCGAACGACATCCACAACAATGGGATAGCGGGGTTCGGGCGCCAACCCGACAGTGACAGTGGTGCACTGCGAGATCCACCACGGACAGACGGGTGGCTTGTACGGGCTCGGCCAGTTCATCGACAACCGCATCCATTCCCACAGCAACCCCACCGCAACGAGATCTACAACGGCCATCAGGGTGGCGTCTTCATCTTGGGCGAAGGCCGCGGCTTGATCGAGCATAACAATATCTATGGTGAGTGAATTGCAAACATCACTATGTTATGCCTAGTCCTCAGTCGCTGGCCCGCGTTGGTCTTGCCATCTACACTGCAATGTGGCCAGTGCCCAATCAAGGCCAGCGTCAAACAATACATGCACAATGGAAACTCGGCTAGAATCGTGACGTCAAAATCCGCCATCTTGAAAGAAAGCCAATCTAGCCAGTGCCGCCCAGAGTGGCAATGATTTAGCCAGTTCTTCTGTCCTATTACATCAGCTGTTCAACTTTGTCGCCTTGACAAAATGTAGCTTGTATCAGAATTTATAAGAGTTTTTCCAATCACTTGATAAATCAAAATTATTCATTATATCACAAATATTTTATTCGATAATTTATTAGATACTCATTTACACAGAAAAATCAGCAAAACAAACGACAAAACAGGCATTGGTTGACTAGTGTGGATGGGTGGTTTGGCCTTCATTGGCCTACGGTGGGGGGCTGGCCTCCGCTCGAGAAAAATTGGAGCGATGGCCAATGAAGGCCAGCGCTGGCAAACTACCCATCGACACACTGGCGGTGGTCATCATTGGGCCAACATGTGGCTGCGGCATAAGGACCCTTATTACTGCCTTGGCGGCTCCACCGGTTTATTACCGCGTGTCAGCGCGTTCTACTGACTGCTACAAGTCACCACCAGGTTTCTAGTGGTCGGTGATATCTGTATTCGCCTCACTTGTTTGTGCTGTCCACGTTGGCAGCAGATGATGTCGAATCGATGACATGAATCATTTTGTAGTGGGATAGCACTAGGTGAACTAGAGACTCGACTGCACTGGATATAGAGTGCTGTCTTTGAGTCTTTCAACCCGGCTCACCCTGAGGGTTGAAGGTTGGGGCCGGCAACGATAAGATAGCCTTGGATGCAGTAGCTAGATTTTAGGAGTTGATAAGTGACGTCGTTCGGCCCCTCGAAATAAACTCCTAATAGCCTCTCTTATTTGGAAAGTCCAGAAAGTTGGTTATGTATTATAATTTAAACCATTTATTCATTAATGCTCATGTTTTCCTAGTTTTATCCCAACCTAGCAAATAATAACAGTTTAGTTTGTTGAAACATCAACTTGATAAATAGCCTACTTCTAATGATAAATCTATAATATAATAAAGGAAGGAATCGGCTTATACATGTTGGGGATAGGAAATACACAAACGACGCATCATCACGTCTCAACTACTCAACTGATTAACTTGAAATGTTGCTTATAGATTCTTTATTTACTGAGGATGGTTATAGGCCTTTTTTAAATCGTTCAAGATCTCAGTAGGTAGATTTTGTAAAGTTTTCAGTTGCCAGGGTTCACGGGTTACACCTGCTAATGGACAATTATTTGCTCTTTAAATATGAGTGCTCTACAGTAAGATTGTAAACTTTAATTATATGTGTCTGTTTTTGCAGTGACTCAATGTGGATTGTGAAGACACAGAAGGGGACGCATTTGGATCTTGAATCATGAATGTTGAATCTTGATGCTCACAGAAAAGGAAGTCAACCAGACAGGTGGGACACACAACTTAAGTTACTTATTCTCAGTTATAATTAAGTATACTTACTTCTTACTAAGTTAATAGCTACTTACGTACAACTTAATAGTTGCTACAGTACCCTTTTCTGGCTATCAAGTTTGTTAGTGGCTCAATTCAGGGCAGTATTTTATCACCAACTTTATGTAATATATCTATTTTGATGATCTGGTAGTATCCGAATCGAAATACTTCTACTACTAATTGAAAAATTGCACTATAGTGTTCGATTTTGATGACACTACAGTCTAAATTTTGAATAATAGTTATTAAAAACTATTACCCACGTTTAGAGCGCTTTCGATTTTCAAATCCATTTTTAACACACATTAATAACTATTATTCAAAAATTGGACTGTAGTTACGTCAAAAATACGAGTAGATCAAAATTGAATTATCAACTAGCAGTTGGTCATGGATAGTGAAATAGATGAGTACTATAGTGAGGTCTATAGAGTAATATAGAATCTTGGCCCACAGATATTCGTAAATTGGGAAACACAACTTTAAAAATATAACATTGAAATATTGAAATATTATTTGCAGGATTGAGACCACAATAGGAGGCATAAAGTCCCTTGATAATTTTGAAAACAGAGACGTTATAGTGAGGTCCACGTTATAATGGCAGTGGAGGAAAGTAGGAGAACAACGTTGCCAATTATCTGCCTTGCCACTGCCTTCTGAAGAGGATAGCTTGGTCAATTTTACCACCAACTTTGGTCAATATCTATTGTTAGTTCCTAAAGGTAGTGGAGAAAAATAGAAGAACAACATTGCCAATAATTATACATAAATATCAGATGTACTGGTATCAGCTATCCTCTTCAAAAGACAGAGAATTGGCAACGTTGTTCTTCTATTTTTCTAGTGGAGAAAGATAGGAGAACAGTAGGGCCGATTCTGTACCTTCTATAGAGGATAGCTGATACCGTTAAGCCTATATCTGATCTGATATCAACTGTTCATTCTTGTTAAAAATAATTAATTATATTTCATTTGGGATTCCATCCCTTCCAGTTAGGCCGCAACTCCACCTCAGCATCTTCATTTCAGTGACCTCCAGTCTGTGTTCATGGGCTTTCTTAACTGCCCAGGCCTCCGCTCCGTATGTCAACGCGGGCCGCACGACACGACTGTTTTATAGATTTTGCCCTTAAGTTTTTCATTCCTTCTATCACAAAGTATTGCAGTCATTTTCCTCCAATTCATCAATTAATTTACTAGATGTGCTATTTCGTTGGCCTGTTCTCCGTCTGCATCAAAGGTTGAGCCCAGCTAATAAGAGTATAGAAACTCTAACTTGTACTAAACATGATTATTTCAAGTATGCATTGTGATGATCTATGAATTAATTTCTATTATACATTATTCATTATCTCATTTCCATTTTCATATGATGTGTCTGATAATTCGTGAACTGTGATTCCATTCATTCATCTGTGAATTTATTATATTGTCATCCAATTTATCTATGTTCTGTTACAGGCTCTGAAAATTGATGAAATGGAACAAATTATTTGGACAAGACACTAGAAAAATTCTACTCGGTCGGTTTTGAGATCAATAAATTAATAATAGGCAGATGGCCACATACAAAGGCAATTGTAAGTAGGTAAGTCTTTGAATCCTAAATAATAATAGGCAGATGGCCACATACAAAAACAATGAGTCAAATCTTGGGAAAATTACAACATGTGAAATAATGTAGAGAACTACAACATTTAAAAGAAATTAGGTCAATGACATTAATGACCATTGAAGTATGACAATAAATGCAAAGGCATTAATGATATTAAATTATTAATGATATTGGTATTAATGATATTGCAATAAATGCAAAGGTATTAATAATGATACCTGAAATGAATAATTTGAGTGCAATAATGAAAGTTATTACTAAGGTACAATAATAATGATTAAAAAATGACAATAAGCTGTAAGAAATGCTCAGCAAATAACATACATAAAAATATATGCGGCATAGGCCTTCAGTGATTTGAATGTCAAAAATAGATTTCGACCTAACAATTAATAGGCGTTACTGGCCTTAAAAATATCACTTAAGAGCTAAGGGTAGCTAATAAATACAATGAGGACAGTCCGGGTTGAATATAGGCGACATGGGCCTTCAATGAATTGAATGTCAAGACAGACATCAATTGGAACGAATAATAGGCGACAGTGGCCTTCAATGAATCACTTGTAAAGCCAAGGGTAGCTGTCAAATCCAATAAATAAATAGGCGTCGATGGCCTTAGTGAAATGAATGTCAAGCTAGACATTAACTAAACAATAGGTAGGCGTCGGTAGCCTCAGTGAAAGAATGTCAAGATAGACATTAATAATAGGCGACAGTGGCCTTCAATGAATCACTTGTAAAGCCAAGGGTAGCTGTCAAATCCAATAAATAAATAGGCGTCGATGGCCTCAGTGGAAGAATGTCAAGATAGACATTAATAAAATAATAAGTAGGCGTCAGTGGCCTCAGTGAGTTGAATGTCAAGATAGACATTAATAAAATAATAATTAGGCGTCAGTGGCCTCAGTGAGTTGAATGTCAAGATAGACATTAACTAAATAATAATTAGGTGTCAGTGGCCTCAGTGAGTTGAATGTCAAGATAGACATTAATAAAATAATAATTAGGCGTCAGTGGCCTCAGTGAGTTGAATGTCAAGATAGACATTAATAAAATAATAATTAGGCGTCAGTGGCCTCAGTGAGTTGAATGTCAAGATAGACATTAATAAAACAATAATGGTGCATACGTAAATGAAAATTGAAAAGAACGAATTACATAACCTGAATAAAATTTTGAAGAGGAGATGTGGCCAGGCAGACAGGCAACGACTCCGCAATACCAACAGGAACAGGACATCAGCAAGCGATGAAGTGATTAGGCCATGCGATGACAAGCATGGAAACGTCCATTACAGCAGGCGAATCCCCCAATGGAAAAGTAGGCTGGAGCGGGTAGAATTCCAAACGAATAATCCGATCTTCAAATTGTGGAATTTTGGATTGATTTCCAAACAGTAGAGATGATGCACTTGAAAGTTTGAGGTTGACGAGGTGAAGCCAATTGTAGAAAAATGGCAACTGAAGCTTACACGAGGTTGCAATTTTTAGACAAAGTTTATCCAATTTTAACAGAGTAACTGAGTGAAGAACTCGATGAATAATGAATCACACTGAAGAATGGAACAAACGAATTAATCTGAAGAATAATTCATACTTTAAAAAGGTTCTGTAGATCAAATGAATAGCGATGAAACGCTCACACGAGGTTGCAATTTTAGACAAAGTTTATCCAATTTTAACAGAGTAACTGAGTGAAGAACTCGATGAATAATTGAATCACACTTGAAGAATAGAACAAACGAATTAATCTGAAGAATAATTCACACTTTAAAAAGGTCTGTAGATCAAATGAATAGCGATGAACGCTCACACGAGGTTGCAATTTTAGACAAAGTTTATCCAATTTTACCAGAGTAATTGAGTGAAGAACTCGATGAATAATTGAATCACACTGAAGAATAGAACAAACGAATTAATTTGAAGAATAATTCACACTTTAAAAAGGTTTTGTAAGTCCGATGAATTCAGATGAAAGGTTTAGACCGGGCGTGAGATGCATACCCGACGACCTCCATGAATAGATAGACAGGAAAAGCTAAGAACGCTAGCAACAAAAACGAGAAGGCGGAAATGTAGCCACATACGTGAAACGTCCACAAACATTTGGTGAAAAAGTGGCAAATAACTAAAAGGTAAGATGCCAAAAGACAAGATTAAATTCTAAAAAATTGAATAGCACAAATATTAAAATTGCAACGGCAAAAAATCCGACGAAAAAGGTACGAATAGAAGTATAGAAAAACAGCTGATTAGAGAGTGGCAAAAAACCGCGACTGAGACGTCGCTGACAGCGCAGATGCACAAAAGACACAGCGCGCAGACAGACAGACATGATGACGACATGATGTCTACGTAGTAGCGGAACGAATAACAAGTGAAACCGTTCCAATAGATGCTTTGTCAGATTTTACAATAATTTTTACCACACTTGATGTTTCTTTTTAGCCATTGGTGTGATAAGATGCTAAAACAACCATGCCATTGGCGGTATTCGAAACCACAACCAGCACAACGCAGCCATAGCAGCTGCTTTAGGCCGGATTGTATTTTAATATTTAAAAACTATTTAAACAATAGATACCAAATCCTCAAAATGATAATAAAACCAGCCTTGATATAGTCTTGCACAGGGAACAGTCCTGTCTCCGATTCTCTTCCTAATCTACATGAATGATCTTCCCAAGTTAGAATTAAAAAATTGAGTGTCAATCGCTTTTGCCGATGACACTTGATGTTATTCAAGGGAGCCAATTGGGAGGATACTAAGAAAGCAGCAGAATCCGGGTCAAAATAGTGAAATCCTGGTTCTACTTCTTCCTCACCCCTGTTTCTCTTCCGATATTTTCAATGCATGTTAGTTAACATAACTAAGTTGCATGTTATCCCTTTATGATTTTCTGCATTATTGTTAGTCATTGAACACTCAGCATCTGTGCTCAGGTTTTTTCAAACCTTGCAGGGACTTGGTTTAATATATCATATTATTATCCTATTGATGGAATTTCATTTTTCATTTTATATTGTATTTTAGTTTTTATAATCATTGTTATTGTAATTATGTTTTTGGGAAAAATGAAGATTTGATTGATTGCAGTCGTCGCCGCCGCACCACGATCACTCGGCGGCATCCACATCTAGTGGTGGTGGATCTACATGCAAGGAGCATGCGCACTACCACTGGATGTGGATGCTGGATGAGTTGGGCAACCTCGGCGCTCCAGTACCAACTGCCCGACCAGGTGTTGCTAACCATATTGGGCTACTTGCTGTCGGTTTCAGGGCATCAGCTCTGGTAAGTAGCAAATTAACAATAATTATCTGTGGTTTATTGAATTATAATGTCGCATCCACACTATCGCCCAAGTGCGTACTAATGACGACGACCGCGAGAGTGTGGATGGGTGGTTTTCCAGTGCTGGCCTTGGTTGGCCTACGCTGGGCTGGCCGACGCTGGCCGACGTTGGGCCAATATGTAGCTACTATCCAGAGATTGTCAGTTTGGTGTAAGCGTGAGCATACCTGACGCTGACTAGCAATTAGGGTTCGATTCCCGGGCTGGCAAATAATTTCTAGATAGTAGCTCTCATCGAAGTTCCATCCAGCTGTTAACCCTGTGTCATATGTGCAGTAGCACAAGTATTCGGGGTGATTTACAGCATTTAATTTGGATTTTCGTTTAGTAATAACTATTCATTAATTAGCATTTGAATAAATGCAATTTGTCATTAATTCCCATCCAGCTGTATATACCGTACTCATGGATGAATATAATAATATATAGCCTATCTATAGATATCTATCTATGTGAAGGCCATCTCACACCGCCGTAGCGTAGCTTGTAATACGTTTTTGAAAAACGTAGCCGACATATTTCCTAATGTTAGCCAATCTGTCCATTTGAATCTGGCATGGCATAATAATAATATATTCGTAGGCTATGGCTTTTATTGGTGGGGAGTTGCTGACAGAAGTTTCTCCTCGCCTGAATATATATCTTTCAAGCCGTCAATGGGCCTCATGACTGTCAATACTTCAGCCGTGACCGACAGTTTAACGTGCCCATCCATTTAACTTGAGGAGATAGAACAGCTACGTCTTCCGAAGACTTATTTCAATAGGCATTTTACGAGGTGTTTCCTAAGCGACGGCTCTACGATTCTACCCGAGCGACATTGTAGGCTAGTCTCTAAGTCGGCAGGTCAGGATGGTTGGTTGCTCCGTTTGTTGCTGCTAGTGAGGTCCACGTTATAATTGCACTAGAAACAAGAAAACAGCGTTGCCAGAGGATAGCTGCTGTTACTGCTATAGGCCTATCTCATGTCATATTAACAACTGTTCATTCTTGTTTAAAATAATCAATTATGTTTTATTCGTCAAGGAAATACACATTCAATGATTAACAATAGGTGATAAAATTGATTATTCATTTATTTTTCTAAACAATATAATCATAATATATAATGACGATGGAGGAAGAACTAGGCAGAGCCTGTACCATTCTCTTCCAAATTTTGATAGAAAGTTGATGTTTTCAAAGAAATAATTGAGATAAATATTTTGTTCATCAAATATATTATTTATATTGTTAAAACACGATCTGGCGACGTTGAGGAGCTAGAGAAGGATAGAGAAGGATCTGCTTTGCGAATGATAGACACGGTTGGCAATACCAATGTTAATTAATAATACTGCCATATAACGTGGACCTCATGTATGTAATTGTATGTATTTTTCATTTCTGCACTTTTTGTTTCAGTAGTGACCGCAGTGTCTTTATATTATCTGTTTCAGTTGGGGCAAACTGAGCCGCTTCGGCGAGCGGGCCAATAATTTCAACATTGTTTCAATTCCAAGGTGATAGTTTTGAAATAATATAGTCTACTGTTACAGAGAGACTATGCCTTTTGAAAATAAAACGGTTACTGATAAGTACCTTAATTTGTGTTATGAAATATGATTGATATCCAACTATTAATAATTTCTCAATTGAAAGATTAAATGATATTATTCGATTATTTACTTGCCCACCAAGTGCAGTTTTCTCGGTGAAAGCTTAAACCGAATGGATCAGCTGGTGTGTTTTAATATCAATTAACTTAACATGGATTTAATTCATATCAAGCCGACATTTGGTTCAAACTGGTACTGTGAAAAACGGCTTTAATCGTTAGAATTATTCAAGTAATTAGTATGGTGATTATTATCATAGAAAAAATAATCATAAGAAGATAACCCTATGGTATAGATTGTTTATGTTTCATCGTGCGTTTTAAAACAGTAAAGAAAAAAGTATCTCAGGTTTGGCTGAATTTGCACCATAGATGAAGCTTTATCTGAGAAATGTCTGAGCCAAATTTGGCACCCCTAGCTACTATACAGGGTGAGTTATTCAGCTTCAAACGTAAAATTTGCAAATTTTCAAACGGTGAGGAATTTTGTAAATCGGATTCCAGATTCATGTTCCTCTCATCAAGAGCATAAGGTCACGAAGTTAGAGCGATTTTGATTTTTCCACAAAAAAATAGATAAACCATGGGTTTTATGAAAAATGCGAATGTGCCAGATTCGGTTGATATTCGAATATGGAAAGAGGTTGACTCAATAGTGATAGATAAATGTCTTTTATTTTCATTTTATAACATACAAATGATGTGGGGAAGTTGAGGCAATAAGAGCCCCCTTTCCACTTGACCCACAAGTATGGGTCTGTTTGTGTAAATGGCAGAAGATAAGAAAAGATTCATGAACAATTGACAAGTTTACTTGATAGAATACTTGACAATTATATAGTCTAAATAAGAACTTAGTCAAAAATAACAGATTAAACTAGCTGACGTACAAACAACTCTAAAGTAATTTTTACTAAGTTACCAAGAGGGATTTTAAACTATGGAATGAGAAAGAAATCAAAAAAATGCTTACTTTCTGATCAGATTATTATAGTTTTTAGTATAAAAGATTTTTTCAGAGCAAAGAATAAAGAGTTAACCTGATTTCAAAATCTCAGTCCAAGTAAAATGAAGATCAGTAGTAAATTATACAAGAAAATTTACAATAATCAAAAATATATAGCTGTAATTCTGCTCAAAATAAGATCTAGTTGCACGAAATTTGTTTAATAACTGATTAAATTATTAGATTTTTCTGTATTAGCTGTTATGCTACTATAGCGGTGACTGAGGACTCTATAGATTTGTTTCTATAAGTATTTCAGAAGAAGTTGCTGTTGTGGGCTGTACAACTCGCTTTCCTGATAGATTTCCTTTAAGAATCTGATCTGTTTCATTTTCATGATGGCCTATGGGTATGTGAGATAATGGGATGATGTTCCAGTAATTTAACCATAACTATTGAACGGTCATCAGAGCCTTATTTTGTAGCAAACGTTGTTGTAGAATATAACATTTTTCTGATCATCATATACCGTAGTTGAAAATTTTGTCACTGCAATTAATAAATTCAAACTGAGAGATTTAATGCTTCAAAAAAAGCAGGACAGCATCTCTAGTAGAATTTCCCTAGTTTTTATATCTCTAACTTTGTTAGCTTCATAGTAGCTTTGTACGCATGAGGACCTTTTTTGTATAATATCAAATTGACTGTTGAGTAACAAGTTCTAATTACTAACTAAAGTCAAGAGTAAGAGCTATTTTATTCGATTTCATTATAATCATATATACCGTAGTTAGTAGGTATAGCATAAAGTTTACTTTAGTTCTGTCATGGATAGCATACAGCTTTTGAATTTGCCGGTTGATAACCTAGTTTGAATTGCCGGTGAGCCAACATGATAATGATGTTCAAAACCTTTTGAATAATATAGAATGAAGGGTGAATCTTTTATGAATAATTCTTTCAAACGTAATAAAGACATTAATCTATAGTTATAAAATTCCTTATCTAAAAAAATCATTTGAGAACCATTGAATGTCGATATTTTTTCCAATGTTTCAATCAAAAGTACTTATATATATTCCCAACTTTCAATGAATAATGGTATAATAACAGAAACTAGATTTGAAACTTTAAAAATAATTATTTGAATATCATAATTCTAATTTGATGATAGATATACTTAATTATTTTTCTATGATTTTTTTTGTGTTGTGTAGTGGTACGGCTGGCTACCTGCTGTTGAAGCTAATCAGCTGTTTGATGTTCATTATTTTTTCAACTATGAATTGCGTTAATAGTGCTTCCAATAAACAGAATAATTTGATACATCAGAGAAATAATTGAATATTTTATTCGAACGTATCAATTGTTAATACATCATTATTTTTTCATTATTATTTTGCGGTGTGTAGTGGTACAGCTGGTTACCATAATCCGTCTCCATCGAGGTCAGTTACGTTGCAAGCACGCGTTGCATTTTACCTCCTATGTTCTTCTGAGACCCTGGTATTGGTTTTTGATTTTCCTATCTCTCAATGTTAAATTTTTTGTTCAAGTGATACAGAATGACGTCAGGGTGATACAGAGATACAGAATGGCGTCCATCTTTGATTTGATACTGAAAAACACTCTCTACGAGGATCAAATCCATAAATAAATATTATTTAAATAATTCTCTATTATATCAGTGTTTAATGATATTTAGATAGTTTTTAATATGGTTTCAATTGACTACAGATTTTTTGGTTTTTTTTTTTTTGACTGAAAATTGTACTCAACTCAAAATGAATTGAGGTTATGAAAATATTAACCACCAATAACCAAATTTTGGAATTTTTAGTCTGAATCTAAATTTAAAAGAGGAATAGAACAGATTTATCTTATCTTTCCAATCATTTTAATCAAAATTATCTGTGGAAATAATTAAAGAATAAAACGGTTAATTTGGTAAACAGATACAGGAATTTGGAGGTTAGCCTAGTATCCAGTGGTCGAAAGTTCAGTAGATAGTTAGGCATTTAACACCATTATATTTGAAAAGGGTATCAATAAATACATTATAAAATATTAATCACTTGATATATTGTATCTTCAAAACTGAAAAATTTTGGTTGAAACTTGAATATTTAGAAAATTCTTCTCTCAGTAGGGGAGTACCAAATTTATTGGTTTAAATGCTAGTAAGCTTACTGTATTTTAATATAAAACGTAGCACATAATTGTTTATTCACTAATAAACAGACATGAACATTTGCAAATAGGTTATGGGTTAGTTTACAATATTATTCCAGGTTTTGTATTGTATCATAGCCAAGGGTTCATGTTTTCCTAGTTTTATCCCAACCTAGCAAATAATAACAGTTTAGCTTGTTAGAACGACAACTTGGTAAGTACCGGTAAACCTAATGATAAATCTATAATGTAATAATAGAAAGAATCGGCTTGTACACGTAGGGGATAGGATATTTTTCAATGACGCATCATCCCCAGGAGACGTCTCCACCGTTCAGCTGCTTTTGTGATAATGCATATTATAATTTGAATGAATTTATGATTGATTATTTAATTTTTATTGAAAGTGGTCACTGTTTTATTTGCCATTTGAATAGTTGTTCTGTAATTATGTGTATTGAATACAATGAATGAAACAGAAGTATTGGAGGTATCTCAGTAGGTCGAGTTTGTGAAGTTTTCAGTTAGTCCCTAGCAAAGCACGGGTTACCTGCTGTAGGTAATTTTTGTTTTTATTTTGACCACTCTACAGTAAGATTGTACACAATAATAAAATGTGGGTCTGTTTTTGCAGTTGCTTGGTATGGATTGCAAGACACAGAAGAAGACGCATTTAGATGTTTTTGGATCTTGAATCTTGATGCTCACAGAAAAGCAAGACAACCAGACAGGTGAGTCACACAACATAAGTATACTTTACTCAAGTAGGACTATACTTACTTAGTTACTTACAACTTAATAGTTGCTACAATACTCTTTCTGGCTATCAAGTTTGTCAGTGGCTCAATTCAGGGGCAGTATTCCACCACCGCAATGAGATAATAAAAATTTAACAGACTTAAAACTTGACCTACCTTAATCTTGAAGAATTAACAATAGGCTAATATTATTTTATATTAAAAGAAATAATATAACCATCCACGGTGAATAATTATAATCATATGCAAAATTGTCAAGTTAATCAGTCCAGTAGTTGAGGCGTGATGCTTGATACTTACTTGATACTTGTAGATATCCCACTAGTAGCGCGACAGCGGCCGTGGTCGTCCCTGCGGAACACACGTCATCATAGAATTCGTGCAGGCTTTAGTAAGGCTTTTGTTGTAAGTGTCTCTTCTGGAGGTCCTTGAAGGTGCCTATGCTTATGATATTTTTATTTCTTCTTCTGGGAGATGGTTGTAAATCCTGCTGCATAAGTATTGGGCCCCTCTTGCGCCAGTCCAGTTTTCACTGTCAGTATATATGGTGTCATATGTCGTCTTGTGTTGTATCCATGATATGTTGGTTCCGCTGGAAATAATCCGGTCTTCTTTCAACCATCAGAGCTGATTCAAAGACAAGGGAGTGTTAGTATTCCAGTCTCAATAAACAAAGTTTTGCAATGTGCCAGGTAGTTTTCATTGTTATAAATTGTAACGATCCTTTAGTAGGTGAAGAAGCATAATTTTTTCAAAGCAACCATAATTTTTTCATGCATACATTGTGATGATCTATGAATTTCTATTATGCATTATTCATTATCTCATTTCTATTTCATATGATGCGTCTGAATTGGTGAACTGTGATCCATTCATTCATCTGTGGAATTTCTTATTTTTATCTAATTTATCTATGTTCTTTTACAGGCTCTGAAAATTGATGTATTACCGTATTGATGATTGATGTACCGTAAATGAATAAATGAATATCACAACTGAAATAGAGAGCAAACCTTTGTTTAGGAGGAAATTAAAAGACTCGAATAGTGCTTTACAGGCTACAGAACTTTTGAATCAAGACAAGTTGAACTCATGATTGCTGTGTTCAGAAATAAAAGTATAATTCAACATCATATCTATGCTACTTTATTGTATATAACAATTGTAAATATATGATTGTTATGGTGACTTACTCAGTTATGTACATGCAGAAAATTAAGCATATTTTAATAACACAGTGTTATGAGGTGGCAATTTAATATCTGGGTAGAATGGATCCCTGCAAGCCATTT
>NW_024091210.1:0-25338 GCF_014356525.2 Nilaparvata lugens | reverse complement strand
TTTTTAGATTCAACCATGATTATATCACCATTATTCCAACAAAAGAATAAATACAAAAGATACCAATCCGATATAAAGATAGCTATCACAGAATAGGAAATAGGCATTTGAGAAGATGAGAGTGTAGACGATTATAAGAAGGCTATTGAGATTATAAGATTATGCTGAAGATTATTATAGAGATGACATTTTTCACGCTATTTCAAAATTCAGAACTCAACTAACCTAAAACTCAATTCATAGAGAACAATATCGGGGCACCGAGCTTCGCTCGTTATTTTTATTTATTGATAAACAGAACACAATTCTCTAAAATGATCGTGTTTATATTTCACAGCTGGCTATATGTCAGCTTATGAATTTCGGGAATGCGATATTTTGATTTTCCACAGAATCACTCGCTCACTTTTTACTATCCACAGACGACGAAAGTCTCAGCTGTTTCAGACAAGGATGAATTATCCTTTTAATGTCATTCAGCGAGTTTTCCCAAGGATGAGACCTAGTGCAATCGAATTTTTATATCATAAACCTACTATGTTCCAAATTTCGTGAAAATCGTTAGAGCCGTTTTCGAGATCCGTTGAACATAAATAACCAGATATAAAAATATAAACAGATATACAGAAATTGCTCGTTTAATATAATGGGATATGATATGATATTCATGATAGAGAACAGAGCAGACGACCAAACACAAGCGGTGTCTATACTTGCATATTTAGCGCTAACCTTTCGCTATAAAACAAAGTTAGGCCACAAAGGCGAATCAGCTGATGAAAAATCTTCAAAGTACGTGAGCATTTGCTCCAGAGTTAAGGAGCATAAGGTAAGAGTATAAGGTAAAGCTTATTCATATAAAAATGAGCAAATGCTTATGCTTCTACCTAATGCTCATCAGCAAAACCTTATGCTCCATGCTCACGAGCATATGCTCTGTTTTTACTCATATGGACCCATGTGTATGTGGCTTCAAATAATTCTGAGAAGTTTCCCATGATTTTTATGTTATCATTGTTAGTTGACTTCATTCATACTTTATATTTCCGTTTCCTCTGATTATTTTTATTATTCTGTAAACTAGGCTATATAAACTAAGCATTGTAATCAATTTGTTTCTTTTTGTGCAAGATGTGTATTTTTGTTTAGATTGCTTAATGGCATAAGATAATACTATTTATGTAAGTAGCTCTATATAGTACTTGAAGCAGGCCTCGTCCTCGACGCAGGCCTAGCCTAATGAGGAGTGCACTTGACATTTCTTATGTTATTATGCTTTGTAAAATCTTACAATGAAGTGAATAAAAGTTATTATTATTATTAAAATTGTATGAGTAAACTAGAGAATTTGCTCAACTTTTGAAGCAAATGCTTCAAAAAAGGTGAGTCTAGTCTGAAGCAGCTTTTCACCTTTTGCTTATAGTAAAATGGCTCAACTAATTTGTGTGAGTAAGAGAGAGAACTATACCAGATACGATCACAAACAATAGTTGAGAACTATTAAACTCTTTTTAGATTCAACCATGATTATATCACCATTATTCCAACAAAAGAATAAATACAAAAGATACCAATCCGATATAAAGATAGCTATCACAGAATAGGAAATAGGCATTTGAGAAGATGAGAGTGTAGACGATTATAAGAAGGCTATTGAGATTATAAGATTATGCTGAAGATTATTATAGAGATGACATTTTTCACGCTATTTCAAAATTCAGAACTCAACTAACCTAAAACTCAATTCATAGAGAACAATATCGGGGCACCGAGCTTCGCTCGTTATTTTTATTTATTGATAAACAGAACACAATTCTCTAAAATGATCGTGTTTATATTTCACAGCTGGCTATATGTCAGCTTATGAATTTCGGGAATGCGATATTTTGATTTTCCACAGAATCACTCGCTCACTTTTTACTATCCACAGACGACGAAAGTCTCAGCTGTTTCAGACAAGGATGAATTATCCTTTCAATGTCATTCAGCGAGTTTTCCCAAGGATGAGACCTAGTGCAATCGAATTTTTATATC
Source organism: Nilaparvata lugens (assembly GCF_014356525.2). Taxonomy (NCBI): domain Eukaryota; kingdom Metazoa; phylum Arthropoda; class Insecta; order Hemiptera; family Delphacidae; genus Nilaparvata; species Nilaparvata lugens. The sequence goes on along the minus strand of NW_024091210.1, from coordinate 23,304 downwards.
ATAAACCTACTATGTTCCAAATTTCGTGAAAATCGTTAGAGCCGTTTTCGAGATCCGTTGAACATAAATAACCAGATATAAAAATATAAACAGATATACAGAAATTGCTCGTTTAATATAATGGGATATGATATGATATTCATGATAGAGAACAGAGCAGACGACCAAACACAAGCGGTGTCTATACTTGCATATTTAGCGCTAACCTTTCGCTATAAAACAAAGTTAGGCCACAAAGGCGAATCAGCTGATGAAAAATCTTCAAGGTACGTGAGCATTTGCTCCAGAGTTAAGGAGCATAAGGTAAGAGTATAAGGTAAAGCTTATTCATATAAAAATGAGCAAATGCTTATGCTTCTACCTAATGCTCATCAGCAAAACCTTATGCTCCATGCTCACGAGCATATGCTCTGTTTTTACTCATATGGACCCATGTGTATGTGGCTTCAAATAATTCTGAGAAGTTTCCCATGATTTTTATGTTATCATTGTTAGTTGACTTCATTCATACTTTATATTTCCGTTTCCTCTGATTATTTTTATTATTCTGAAATATAGGAGCTTCGATCTAATTGGAACAATAGATCTTTTGAAATAATATACATGGTATTATTTACTACTACGAATTTCGGCTAGATTGATGTTTGCGTTTAAATCCAACAATTCTTGGTAATGTATGTTTCATTCAAAATAAGTTTATTCTCAGTCAGTTTGTCACAATTGAGTCGCTTAGTGCCTCAGCTATATGTTTTCAGTTTTTAGGTTTTTGTTGTCAGCAGTTAGCACTATTGTAGAGCTATCCGACACAATAGTCTAGCTCTTTGAAGTAGCGATATTCGACATCAAACTAACGAAAATGAATTGTTATGCAACACAGTATTCAAAGTAATTCTTATGATTGTTCTGCCGGTTCTTGGAATTATTGGTGTTCTTTCATCTCATGTTATATTCTGGAGGCAAATACAATACTTATTCTATATGCTGTATACTTATTCTATATGCTATTAATGTACTGAAATCACTTCACTTATATGGGCTTTAATAAAAACAATATAAAAACTTGTAGTACCCTTTAAAAAGTTTCAACTTGAAAATGACCTATGGTCGAAACTAGTCGTTAAAATATTTTCAAGTTTTTAATAAAGGGTAGGCCTACTACAAGTTTTTATATTGTTTTTATTAATTGATGTACTGTATATATACTGTAAATTAATAAAAGAATTGAAATAGTACGATTTTTCAAACAAACAATAACGTTCTTTGAATGATTATAGAACAATTAAAAAAAGCACTATACATTTCGGGACTTTTTTCTATCCCGTCTTCAGGTACAAATACGAAATAAATAAACATCAGTATTGACTAATTCAAGAAAAATATTGAAACAATGTTCATAACTCGACAATGATGTTCATTTATTTTCAATCTTCACCTGGAGATGGGAGTAAGTCCTGGAATTTATAGTGCTTTCAATTGATTTTAATGGTTTTATAATATTAGAGATTTATTGTATTTTAAAAAGAAATAAAAGGTCTTTTTGAAAAAGCTGTACTATTTCCTCATCTTTGTATTATCTCTATTAGTTATTAACCGAATTATTTATTTATTACCGCCGATGAATAATTGTGATTTTTATAATAATTGCTGACATCTGGTATTACAAAAAACTTTGAAAATTTGAAATCAGAACTTTCCTATCACGATTAATTGCCAAGTTGCCCAAGCCTCGAAGATTGCTGAGTACAAATTGATGTCCCTCGTCAGTGAGACGCTGTCGATACGAACAAGTGTGAACTGAATTGCAATTGGCTGCCAACAGAAATTCGCTCCACTTGTAAAAACGCAACTGGCTAGCGTCGCAAATGTGCATCGAGCCTAACGTAACTTTTCACTTGTCCGATACGATTGTCAGACGAACAGTCTTCTAGTAAAAAAAATATAGCACACCATCGATAACCCACCATACAAACCTGACTTAGCCACTAGTAACTTATACCTTTTACCCAAATTCGAGACATAACTTTGAGAGCAGAGCTTCCAAACTAACGAGGAGCTCCAAAACAATGTCACAGCCTACTTAAACTCATTTTGCGGCAGCATTTTATGAAAAGGGGTTTGACAGGCTGGTCCACTGGTATGACAAATGCCTCAACCTTCACGGCAATTACGTTGGAGAATAATCATCCTTTTGGTATTACAGCTCGATGTGAGCTTCAACATAGAGAAAAAATAGCATAAGGCGGATTTCACACCAAAGCTGGGCCGGGCCGGGCCGAGCCGAGCCGGGCGGATCGGCCGAGCGGAATCTGCCTGCGTTCGCACTGAAGCCGATTGCCGATTCGCTCAGTAATACAAATATTGCGCAACTCACTATGTGCGAAGATCGAACTAAACTGAAAGAAGGCAGAATCCGCTTGGCCGAAAACGCTCGAGTTGGGCGTCAAGCAGACTGCACAAATCCTCGGCTCGGTCCGGCGTTGATTTGAATGCTCCCGACTAAATCCTGCATAGCTAGCGCGCACGCGGATTCCGCTAGACTCTAATAAAGGATGGCCACTAACGATAGGACATGCATGATGAACATGTGTGTACACACATGTCGTCATACATTGTTCAAGTTAGTCAAACAATTAAAAAAAAAAAAGATTGGGGAAGAATAATTAAAAAAAAAAACAAAGTGAAAAAGGGTAGCTTACCTCTTTGAACCCCCCTGTTGGTTGGGGGAGCTTTGAGTCGAACATCGTACTCATGAATGTGTTGAAAACCAGAATTCACCCACAGTATCCCTGCTTGACATAGGTGGCGACTAAAAGGGACCCCAAGGCAACTCCATAAGTTGCCTTGCCTTCAAACCCCATGCCTTCATGGATCTGCCCCATTAGGGCAGTTTCGGAGGGACAAAAAGAAAAACCCAAGAGACCAGAGATGGGTGAAACTCCAGGAACAAATGTGGGTCAAGAGGGTGACCAGGTGCCCTAGAGGCAATTTGGCGACCCCTCCTTCAGCGGAAGGACCTACAAAAAAGCCAGGAGTGGAACTCACGTAGGTCACGAGTTTGTGGGTGGAGAGGCCAAAACTCACCACTGCTCAAAGAAGGGCGGCCATTCAGGCCAGGCAACACTTCTTGGGAGAGGTGAGGCTTTTGACCTGCAGAGTTTTGAAGGGGCAAAAAGAAAAACCCAAGAGACCAGAGATGGGTGAAACTCCAGGCACAAATGTGGATCAAGAGGCTGCGTCAAGGGTGGCCGGGCGCTCTAGAGGCAGCTTAGCCACCCCTTCCTCAGTGGAAGGACCTTCGACGAAGGCCAGGAGTGGAACTCACGTAGGTCGCGAGGAGTAATCAGTCTGAAGAGATTGCCAAGAATATCACACTGGATTGCGACAAGCAACCAGGTGATGAATGGGATGTTAGCATAGGGGAAAACTCCTGGTTCTTGTAAAGGACACAGGTATTGGTTTGCCTAACTAATATACTACTTGGGAACACAATAAGCTTCGGTTGACGTGTGGGGTTATTTGAACCTTTGTATCCTTGAATCCGTCCCTTCAAAAATCATAATCATCATACCTGTTTAAAAATTTCAGTCCTGCTTCCACATATTGGTCGAGTCGCTGGCCCAGCCTGGTAAGCTTGGCTGCGTTGGTCCATGGCTGCGTCCACACTGCGTGCCCAATCAAGGCCAGCGGTAGCCAGCGACATATCCATGATAGAAATTGAAAATATCAACTGGAATGAATACGATAAAAATCAATAACAAAATATCACAAAGCTGATTAATAGTAGCAATTAGGCCTATAGCAAGTCAATCACTCAGAAAAAACAGCAAATGAGACAACAAAGCAGGAAACAGAACGCATTAGTAGAGAAGTGTGGATGAGTGGTTTGCCAGCACTGGCCTTGGTTGGCCTTCGTTGGGCTGGCCTCCGCTCGTAAAAAATCGGAGCGATAGCCAACGAAGGCCAGCGCTGGCAAACCAGCCATCCACACATTGGCCGACGCTGGCCCACGTTGGGCCAATATGTAGGTGCACCATAATAATATAACATTGAATCAATCAATCAATCATCAACAGATAATCATGTTGGCACCTGCTTCCAGGAGTAGCATTGGACAGACAGACTGAGCTGGAATACCAATAATCCACTATATTGTCTCCACCTGGACATCAGAAATAAATAGATGAGAACAAAATATGAAATTAAAACATAATAAAAAATAGAAACGAATACAAATTAAAATAGAATATGAAACAAAAATAAATACGAGGAATAATAATAGAGTAAGAAAAAAATATTTGAAAACAAGAAAGAGGATTAATTGACTATTAATTTTAAAAATTTACTTGCGAAAGCTGAACTAACTACACTCACTAGAGTTTTGTAATGTCTGATAAAATAATGTCCCTTGAAGTTTTAATATTTTTTTATAGTCAACTTTTAACCACGAATTAAATAGTAAACAAAATGGAAGAGTGGAAAAGCGTTATTATATTGAGGGACTTTTTGCATGTTTAGGGTGTGTGCACACAGAGAGAGGTCAGCGGTCTGAGCGGTCTTAGGAGGTTTATATCCATATCCTCTCAAGAACGCTGCAACTTGAAACATCAGGCGTTCTTGGTGAAATGAAATAAAATGAAGATATACTTCAGGAGGCAGAATTACGACTTTTTAGCACTTTCCTTTACTACTCAACCTCGATTTACTTTTGTGCACACACCCTAAATAATGAATCAATATTTTCGTTCCTGTAACATAAATTAAGAGCATTACAAGTTTTCAATAGGAAGCAATACTTTTCATGCAGTAATTAATCTATATTTTATAAGAACTATGAGTCGAAACAAGGTTATCAATATTATATGTGCAGGTTTAGTGAATTTAAAATAAAAAGGCATGCCACTTTGGTAAAAAATTGATAATGAACATTGAATGATGAAAGTATTAGAGCTGCCCTGAAGAATAGTAATTACAGCAGAATTTCGAGGTACTAGGTCAAAGCTTAGAGTTGAACTTTGGGTTTGTTCATTTACAATGGGTAGTTCCATTGTCAGTCATCATATCAGCAGTGATCATGCTATTTCGCCATTGCTTGCTACAATTTGATTAGTACAAATTGAGTTGATTCGGAACTAGCTGACTGAATCCATGAAGATTTTTTGCCTGTTCTGAAATTTTGGGCATAGCCTATCGCTTACTTTTTGTTTCACATGTCAAAAAGTTCAAAGACTGTCAGGAAACATAATATGCTGGCAATGAAGACAAATACAGCATAGTAAAAAGGATGCAATACAGTCATGTATAAACACATTCACACTATACACTGCTCTGCTTTTGACACTTTCACTCCACAACACTACACAACTTGAAAGTTTTTGTCCCCTTCAATTTGCGCAGCATAAGTGTGTTGTCAAGTAGGAGAACGACCTCTTCATTTTCATGCCGTTGTATCCTGTCTGCATGCTTGCGTGCGAAGCGCCCAATTTCTGATAAGACAAACTCCACCTCCAGATCTATGTGAATCTCGGCGTTTCGGATGGAGCTTGTAGTATCAACGATGTTCCTCAAAACTTTGTTCTGGAACCGTTGAGTAACATTCACAGTGCTCTTGCTGGCACAGCCTCACAGCTGTATTTCATACATCCATATGGGTGTCAGGGTCTGCTTGTGTTTGAATGAGATGACGATATCCTTTACTAGCCAGAGTTAGGTCTTGTTCGCCTCTGTACCACACCCATCATTCAAATTTAGTTTGATCATTGATGTAAGGTTATGTCAAGTAGCTTTTCCTTGGTTGGCCTTCGTTGGGCTGGCCTCCGCTCGTAAAAAATCGGAGCGATAGCCAACGAAGGCCAGCGCTGGCAAACCAGCCATCCACACATTGGCCGACGCTGGCCCACGTTGGGCCAATATGTAGGTGCACCATAATAATATAACATTGAATCAATCAATCAATCATCAACAGATAATCATGTTGGCACCTGCTTCCAGGAGTAGCATTGGACAGACAGACTGAGCTGGAATACCAATAATCCACTATATTGTCTCCACCTGGACATCAGAAATAAATAGATGAGAACAAAATATGAAATTAAAACATAATAAAAAATAGAAACGAATACAAATTAAAATAGAATATGAAACAAAAATAAATACGAGGAATAATAATAGAGTAAGAAAAAATATTTGAAAACAAGAAAGAGGATTAATTGACTATTAATTTTAAAAATTTACTTGCGAAAGCTGAACTAACTACACTCACTAGAGTTTTGTAATGTCTGATAAAATAATGTCCCTTGAAGTTTTAATATTTTTTTATAGTCAACTTTTAACCACGAATTAAATAGTAAACAAAATGGAAGAGTGGAAAAGCGTTATTATATTGAGGGACTTTTTGCATGTTTAGGGTGTGTGCACACAGAGAGAGGTCAGCGGTCTGAGCGGTCTTAGGAGGTTTATATCCATATCCTCTCAAGAACGCTGCAACTTGAAACATCAGGCGTTCTTGGTGAAATGAAATAAAATGAAGATATACTTCAGGAGGCAGAATTACGACTTTTTAGCACTTTCCTTTACTACTCAACCTCGATTTACTTTTGTGCACACACCCTAAATAATGAATCAATATTTTCGTTCCTGTAACATAAATTAAGAGCATTACAAGTTTTCAATAGGAAGCAATACTTTTCATGCAGTAATTAATCTATATTTTATAAGAACTATGAGTCGAAACAAGGTTATCAATATTATATGTGCAGGTTTAGTGAATTTAAAATAAAAAGGCATGCCACTTTGGTAAAAAATTGATAATGAACATTGAATGATGAAAGTATTAGAGCTGCTCTGAAGAATAGTAATTACAGCAGAATTTCGAGGTACTAGGTCAAAGCTTAGAGTTGAACTTTGGGTTTGTTCATTTACAATGGGTAGTTCCATTGTCAGTCATCATATCAGCAGTGATCATGCTATTTCGCCATTGCTTGCTACAATTTGATTAGTACAAATTGAGTTGATTCGGAACTAGCTGACTGAATCCATGAAGATTTTCTGCCTGTTCTGAAATTTTGGGCATAGCCTATCGCTTACTTTTTGTTTCACATGTCAAAAAAGTTCAAAGACTGCCAGGAAACATAATATGCTGGCAATGAAGCCAAATACAGCATAGTAAAAAGGATGCAATACAGTTATGTATAAACACATTCACACTATACACTGCTCTGCTTTTGACACTTTCACTCCACAACACTACACAACTTGAAAGTTTTTGTCCGCTTCAATTTGCGCAGCATAAGTGTGTTGTCAAGTAGGAGAACGACCTCTTCATTTTCATGCCGTTGTATCCTGTCTGCATGCTTGCGTGCGAAGCGCCCAATTTCTGATAAGACAAACTCCACCTCCAGATCTATGTGAATCTCGGCGTTTCGGATGGAGCTTGTAGTATCAACGATGTTCCTCAAAACTTTGTTCTGGAACCGTTGAGTAACATTCACATTGCTCTTGCTGGCACAGCCCCACAGCTGTATTCCATACATCCATATGGGTGTCAGGGTCTGCTTGTGTTTGAATGAGATGACGATATCCTTTACTAGCCAGAGTTAGGTCTTGTTCGCCTCTGTACCACACCCATCATTCAAATTTAGTTTGATCATTGATGTAAGGTTATGTCAAGTAGCTTTTCTACAAGACAAACCGTCTGAAATAGAATTATTGTATCTTGTATCAATACCACAAAATCTCAAAAGATTTTTACTAGTAGTTCTGTGAACAGTAGACCTCACGCAGTATTCTCATCCACAAGTACCTGATTGAAACTATAGAACTTATGGAGATACAGCAATAGACTGGCTTCTCCACAAATCTGTGTAATCACTTGTCAGCTGATTTATGATAAATAATTCTATAGTCTGATTTTTACTCTAATATTGGCGTATGAAGGAGGCTCCTTTTTCCTTTTATATTATCCTTGAAATGCAAAATTTCTAAAAACGATGTATATACGTCGACGCGCAATTAAAAAAGGAACATACCTGTCAAATTTCATGAAAAACTATTACCGCGTTTCGCCGTAAATGCGCAACATATAAACATTTAAACATTAAGAGAAATGCCAAACCGTCGACTTGAATCTTAGACCTCACTTCGCTCAGTCAATAATTATTTTTATCGTCTATCGTTGCTGAAATTGTTGCTCTAATGAGACTTAGGCTTGTGCATGGATAGAATATAATATAATATGATGCATGAGAAAGATAATGATGAGAGATGGATGAACTTTAGTTTCAGGAATATTCTGAACGACTGTGGAGTGAATTTCAAGAATATAAATTGGAGTTAATTTGACTGACCATGAGTGGTCACCCTTTCAATAGGAGTACCAAGTGCAAGTCGCACATAAAATATTTGAAAATCTGATTTGATCTGATCTGATCATAATAGCTTGAGCACGCCATGCTATACACATCTACAAAATATATTTTGAACAGGTTTCTTCCACATTTTTAATTGACTTTTAATCGAGGAAACATTGGAGATGTAATAACTATGGATTAGTATAGAAATGAAGCATAGAAGATGCAAGTAATAGCCTACAATTACTTTTCATTTTCTACAATGATAGGTTCAAGATGCTGATAGTTGAGAATTGCTCTATGCAAGATGGTATAAGACCATTTTAATTTCAATTATCAACATTTTTATGAGTGTATCTTAAATTTTGAATATCTCAAGTTACCAAAGTACTGAAGGAATAATTTCAGTAGATAATTTAAATGCCATAACTGCATATTTTCATGAAATTTGAAAGAATATTCATATAAGAATAGATTTAAATATGAGATTGCATCTAATTGAGTATGGAATGATACCCTTCTTGGATCAAGCAATTCTCTTATACAATAATAAGTTAATAAAAAGCATCTTTTACATAAGAAGGAAAATCATTAGACAATAACTCTGTCCTTACAAAATTAACAATCAACAGAGCATTGAACAGTTGTAACATGAATTGAGTAATCTATAGGTTAAGCATAGAATATGCATGTAACTCAGTTTCTTTTCATTATCTTTTCTATATTAAAAACACAATTTTTACATTCATTTAGTATTTTTCTCATCATTTTCATTCTTTAGTATTTTTTTTATTTTTTAGTAATTTTTCATTTTATTTTTTTATTAGTAATTTTTTCTAGTAAATCTTTTTTTTATTTCATTCTATTTTTTTATTTTTTAGTAATTTTTCATTTTATTTTTTTATTAGTAATTTTTTCTAGTAAATCTTTTTCATCTTTTTTTTATTTTTTTTTCATTTGTAGTTTTTTCTAGTAAATCTTTTTCATCTTTTTTTTATTTCATTCTATTTTTTTATTTTTTAGTAATTTTTCATTTTATTTTATTAGTAATTTTTTCTAGTAAATCTTTTTTTTATTTATTTTTTTTTCATTTGTAGTTTTTTCTAGTAAATCTTTTTCATCTTTTTTTTATTTCATTCTATTTTTTTATTTTTTAGTAATTTTTCATTTTATTTTTTTTATTTGTAATTTTTTCCAGTAAATCTTTTCTTCTAAATCTTTCTTTTATTTTTCCATTGGATTTGACAATAGCTTGAAGATGCTATGTAGTTGAATTGCTCCATGCAAAAGGGGCATTAGACCATTTTTTCCAATTATCAACATTCTGTGATTTCTATGTGTAAACTTTAAATTTTGAATAGCTCAAGTGACCAAAAAGCACTGAAGGAATAATTTCAGTAGATAATTTATATGCCATAATTGCATATTTATATGAAATTTAGAAGAACATTATTATCAAAATAGTGTTTAAACATAAGATTGCAACTATTAGATGGTCTGATACACTTCTTGCATGAAACAATTCAATCATCTAATACAATAATAAGTTAATAAGAAGCATCTCTTACAAGTAAAATTGGTAGGTAAATCAATACAAAATGACTACCTTTACAAGATTAACAATCAAAAGTCTAATAGAGAAGCATGAAAGATGCATGTCACCCAGTGACTGTTTCTATAATTTATCTATTAAATACAAAAAGTAAGCATTGAAGATGTATGTGAATGTAACACATTTACATTTTTAATTCTTTTACAAGTAAAAATTAAATTCAATAGTGGCAACTTTGAAGATGTGTATAGCATAGCAAGCTCAGGTTTAACTGAACTAGATAGAGATGTCTATTTTCTGTTGATAGAAAAATACATACAACTGGCAAACAGATTCCAAAGAGAGAAAACTCTAGGATTGCAAAAATGAGAGGGATCAAGTGCTTTATAAGAGCTGCTGCAAGCATTCGGTACTGCTTTTGGATGGGTGACCGCTTCAAAAATGTTTTCATCCAAGTATTCCTTGCGAATATTGTAATTATATTATACACCAAATATCGTGAATATTATTAATCCACCAAAAACTCGGTGATTTGTAAACTATCAAAAATGAAGGCTCATTCATCTCTCAACATCATCCTTAAGATTGACTAGCCCAAGGACCAAGACACAAAAGACGTATCTCAGAAGAGTCGGCACGGCACGACAGAAGAGGAAGCTCTCCGATTGGCTGATTCTTGATACCTCAAATCAATTAGCCAATCGGAGAGCTTCCTGTCCTGTCGAGCCATGCCGACTCGTCTTAAAAACGCCTCATGTGTCTCGGCCCTAAAGGTGGCATGTGGATCTCGGCAGTTACTTCTATAATATAGCTTTCTATATTTATATTTGAGCCATGCCGACTCGTCTGAAAAACGCCTCATTTGTCTCGGCCCTAAAGGTGGCATGTGGATCTCGGCAGTAAATTCTATAATACAGCGTGATTCAAAAAGAATACCACAACTTTGAAAATCTGTATTTAATCAAGGAAACATAATAGAAACTTGGGTTATAAATCAAAATGAAGAGTATTAAAATAAATTTTCCTCACTAGAAAACAAGTTCACAAATGTTCAATGTGACCCCCTCCAGACACTCGAGTGATATCAATACGATACTCTAACTCGTTGCACACCCACAGTAGCATATCGGACGTAACAGTTTGTATAGCTGCTGTTATTTCTTGTTTGAGCTCCTCAATGTTAGCTGGTAGAGGAGGTCGATACACTTCATCTTTAACGTACCCCCATAGAAAAAAATCGCAGGGGTGAGGTGAGGGCTTGTTGGAGGCCAGTGATGAAGTGCTCTGTCTCGAGCTGCTTGGCGGCGATCCATTGCTTCGGATAGTTTTCATTCAAATAGGCACGGACAGATGAGTGAGTGTCAATGGAGTAGTGCTCCATCCTGCTGGAATATGCAACTAAAAAAACTTTAGAGCTTCCTCGAATCGATGACGGATAGTGCTCCACTTTCCGTTTATTCTTTGCAGAGATCAATTTTCAAAGTTGTGGTATTCTTTTTGAATCACGGTGCATAGCTTTCTATATTTATATTCTATAGCTATTTTATATATCCAATCTTTTCAATACTACAGCTTTTTAGTATAAATACTAATGAGCAATTTTTTCTATCCTAACATACTACTTGATAAATGAAACCGCGAATTTCTCATTAGAAGCTCTTACTGTTTTTGTTGAATTAATAAGTACACCTATTGACTGCACTAAAAGTTAGATTTCACGCAATCACTGCTCTGCTCATACCCAGATACTTTGCATCGTTAGCAACTTGGTTGTACCATATGCCATTTTTTGAAAACTTGGAGCTATTTTTAAAATTCAACTATTTTTTGACAATTTAACACTGTTAGGAACTCACTAAAACACAATATTTTCTTAGAGAAGATTGCATACGGTATTTTGTTTTATTACAGTGCTGTATTTGGCTTCATTGCCAGCGTATCATGTTCCCTGGCAGTCTTCTTACTTTTAGACAAGTAAGACAAAAAGTAAGCGATAGACTATGCCCAAGATTCTAGAATAGGCAAGAGATCTGCATGGATACAGTCAATTACTTCCGAAACAAACAGTCAACAAGTTCAGAATCAACTGAATTCGTACTAATAAAATTGTAGCAAGCATGAGCGGCTCATGCCTGTTTGGACAGAGTATAAATAGAATTATATTTATACTATTGCAGTCTCAGAGAATCAGAATGATATAAATTATTGTGTCACATAAAGCTCAATTGTACGGTATTATTCTATAGAATAGGTGCCACCTTGTTCCTTCAAATTTCACTTATTTTTGAAAAATCATAACTCAGTACTCATCAGAGATAGAGAGTTCCGAATGATCTCATTTTATTCAGAACTTCATAATCTAGAAAAAAGGCGAGAACAAATTTTTCTGTCCGATTACGAGATTTGGCAGAAATAGCTGAAAACTGGAAAATGAGCCGAAAATACGAGGTTTTTGGGCCACCCTACTGTATCTAGCACAAGGAAATTTTTCATCTAAAAATTGGTCCTGGACATCTCTTATGTACCCAAATAATATATTTAAAAAATCAGAACTACAATATAAATTGCATGCACCAATGTATATAGTGGCTGGACTATTAATAATTAAACCAAGTACAAAGTAGATTTATAAAAAAATTGGAGCTTCGACAACTTACAATAAATCAGGAAAAAGGGTATTCTCAATTCTATGTACACAACTTAAAATAACACCTAGTAGTCTCTGATAGTTGAAAAGAGCATGGAAAGACGAGTCTCTATGCTGTGTGACACTCTTAACAAACCTAAGCTATTCCTAACACCTAACAATAGTCAGTTGGCTGCTATTATTCTAATCTCATTTTTTGACATGAATAAATGAAGAATTACAAATGAATACTGAATTTACATGGATTATACAATTAACTACGTTTACTTTGAGATAGCCTATTTTATTTAAAATCGAATAATTTTTGATATGTGTAATGGCCATCAACCTCAAAGAGATTAATAATTATTTTAAAATTTACTTGAAATAATGATAAGTTTGCTATTGCATTGCAACACAATGTTAGATTTCCATTCATAATTCTAATGGGTGAAATATCTATCAATAATTACCTTGTAGTGAGATTGTGGTGTTGGCGTAGACAACATTTTTGGTGGGTTGGGCATATTAAATATGGTTGGAACAGAATTGGGTTTTAACTTTTTCCACCCATCTGCTCGCTGTGACTCTCATTGACTATCTTAAAATGTACCTGTATAAATGAGATTGAATTAAGTTAATGCACGTAAACCCTGAAAAATATACTTTTTTGACAAAAATACAGTATATAGTTTTAAATTAATGATGTACTAAAAAATAATTGACAATCTGTAGATGCGGTGGCATTAATACACAAGTAGCCTACCATGGGTACTAACGCAAACGCAGTTACAGTTTATCTTTTATCACAACGTTATTAACATTTAACCATTTACGTATTGATCAAGTTACCATTATAGTTATTTCCTACTTACTAACAATCGACAAAATACAGTATAGTTTTAAAAATTGATGTAGAATAATAATTGATAATCTGTAGCTGCGGTGGTAATAATATACACTAGTACCTGAATGGGCAATTCAATCAATAGAAAAAGTAAGTTGGTTTAAAAATAGAGAATTACAATGAGTGAATTACAGCCCAAACTCAAATAATCAGCATAATGATAAATGATCCTAGATTGGCGTATACTGTTGCTGTACAAGCCAATCCAGGATCATCTAGTACGGATCACTTTTACAGTTAGTTAGTTAATAAATAATAATGTTTCAGCATCAAGTGATTTGGAGATTTCACCCACCACAGTTGAAATTGACTAATTTACACTTTCTTTTAGTTATTGTACTTTCACCATTTTTGATAATTTACCAAGATAGTAATGTGCCTAAATGTGATTAAACTCATTAGGGTATTTATTAATATCAACTACAAAGTAATTTTACTATACTAAGAAAGACTTTTATTGGGTAAAAAATTAACTTACTGTACTGAAGCAAATTTTTTGGGCTATGAAGGGCTCATTGCAAACATTGACTGTTGAGAGCAAGTTGTTATTGCTAACATATAATAATCCATAACTTTATTGAAACCATAGTAGTGGAATCTATTTTTTGATTTCATATATGGTGAGATCATTTCTCTTATAATAAATTAAAATAAACTACCATAACAAGGCTTGGCTTGCTTCCCAAATTATAATCTACAAGTTACTCAGCATTTTTCAAGTTGAAAAGCTAGGTTATAATGGATCGATCTCTAATTCAGAATAGAGATTTTTAACATGTTCAACTTTCAATTTATAGTGTTAGAGAATAATATAAGTTGAAGTTATAAAATTTGTAAAACTAACCTCAGTCTGGAGGTTGGTTTTTACTTGGTAGTTGGTACGTCTAAAATGTTGTAGCCAAATTTTACTTCTTCTTGAACTACTAGACGGAAAACGAAACGTTCGAAAGCCTTGGGCATTATTATTACAACAATTAGGAGCAACCCCCATAATTGCTATTTAATTAAAATTACAGTAGCAAAACTATCAAATTCAATGTAAACGCGTATGAAAGATGGAATGGAATGGAGCAAAAATGGCGATGGCGACTGCCTTTTCGTACGTAAGCAGTTTTACCACTAGCCAGTAGCCAACACAAAATAGCAAATCGACGGTTGCGCTGATAAGCATAGTGTCTGGTCACAACACTTCTTGTAAAGTAGATTCTACATTGTAAAAGTTGACATACAATCAATGTTCTCGAAATAAGGCCCACATTTGCAGAGTATTGTACAGAGAAGATACAGATATAATAATGTTATAACCCTTTTTACAATGTTCACTTTAATGTTTAGGGCTACCTGTATTTCAGGGCTATATGAAAATGATTATAAAGTTGAAACATGTTGTGAAAAAAAATATTTGAAAAAGGTTAGGTTAGGGGAGGTTAGGTTGGAAAGATTTTGCATAGAAAGGATTTGGTTAGGAGGCATTAGCTTAGAAACACTTAGGTTGAGAAAATCTTAGGGTAGGAGATACTTAGGCTAGGAAACTGTTGGGTTGGGAAAAATTAGGTTAGAAAAAGCTTTGGTTTGTGAAAGCTTAGGTTATGAAAAGCTTTGGTTGGGGAAAGCTTCGATTGGGAAATGCTTAGGTTAAAAGAAGCACAAGTTAGGGAAAGCTTAGGTTGGGGAAAAATTGGTGAGGAAAAGCTAAGGTTGGAAAAATCTAAGGTTAGGGAAAGCCTATGTTAGGAAAAGATAAGGTTAGGAGAAGCTAAGGTAAGGAAAAGCTTTGGTTGGGGAAAGCTTAGGTTAAGAAAACCTTGGGTGAGGAATAAGCTTAAGTTGGGAAAAGCTCTGGTTAGGAAAGCTTAGGTTAGGAGAAGCTAAGGTTGGGAGAATCTAAGGTTGAGTGAAGCTTAGGTTAGGAAAGCTTTGGTTAGTGAAAGCTTAGGTGAGGAAAAGCTTTAAGTTAGGAGAAACTTAGGTTAGGTTGGGTTAGGTTAGGTTAGGTTAGGAACAGGTTAGGTTAGGTTAGGTTGGGTTAGGTTAGGAAAGCTTAGGTTAGGTTAGGTTAGGTTAGGAAAGCTTAGGTTAGGTAAGGTTAGGTTAGGAAAGCTTAGGTTAGGTTAGGTTAGGTTGGGTTAGGTTAGGTTAGGTTAGGAAAGCTTAGTTAGGTTAGGTTAGGTTGGTTAGGTTAGGTTAGGTTAGGTTAGGAAAGCTTAGGTTAGGTTAGGTTAGGTTAGGAAAGCTTAGGTTAGGTTAGGTTAGGAAAGCTTAGGTTAGGTTAGGTTAGGTTAGTTAGGAAAGCTTAGGTTAGGTTAGGTTAGGAAAGCTTAGGTTAGGTTAGGTTAGGAAAGCTTAGGTTAGGTTAGGTTGGTTAGGTTAGGAAAGCTTAGGTTAGGTTAGGTTAGGTTGGTTAGGTTAGGAAAGCTTAGGTTAGGTAAGGTTAGGTTAGGAAAAGCTTAGGTTAGGTTAGGTTAGGTTGGGTTAGGTTAGGTTAGGTTAGGAAAAGCTTAGGTTAGGTTAGGTTAGGTTGGTTAGGTTAGGTTAGGTTAGGTTAGGAAAAGCTTAGGTTAGGTTAGGTTAGGTTAGGAAAAGCTTAGGTTAGGTTAGGTTAGGAAAAGCTTAGGTTAGGTTTGGTTAGGTTAGGTTAGGAAAAGCTTAGGTTAGGTTAGGTTAGGAAAAGCTTAGGTTAGGTTAGGTTAGGAAAAGCTTAGGTTAGGTTAGGTTGGGTTAGGTTAGGAAAAGCTTAGGTTAGGTTAGGTTGGGTTAGGTTAGGTTAGGAAAAGCTTAGGTTAGGTAAGGTAAGGTTAGGAAAAGGTTAGGTTAGGTTAGGTTGGGTTAGGTTAGGTTATGTTAGGTTAGGAAAAGCTTAGGTTAGGTTAGGTTAGGTTGGGTTAGGTTAGGTTAGGAAAAGCTTAGGTTAGGTTAGGAAAAGCTTAGGTTAGGTTGGGTTAGGTTAGGTTAGGTTAGGTTAGGTTAGGAAAAGCTTAGGTTAGGTTAGGTTGGGTTAGGTTAGGTTAGGTTAGGAAAAGGTTAGGTTAGGTTAGGTTAGGTTAGGAAAAGCTTAGGTTAGGTTAGGTTAGGTTGGGTTAGGTTAGGAAAAGCTTAGGTTAGGAAAAGCTTAGGTTGAGAAAAGCATGGGTTAGGAAAAGCTTTGGTTGGGAAAAGTTAAAATTGGGGAAACCTCAGGTTAGGAGAAGCTTAGGTTAGGAGAATCTAAGGTTAGGTAAAGCTTAGGTTAGGAAAAGCTTTGGTTAGGGGAAGCTTGGTTAGTGAAAGCTCAGGTTAGGAAAAGCTCTAGGTTAGGAAAAGCTTAGGTTAGGAAAAGCTTTGGTTAGTGAAAGCTTAGGTTAGGAAAAGCTTTGATTTAGGAGAAACTTAGGTTAGGAGAAGCTTGGGTTAGGAGAAACTTAGGTTAGGAAACTGTTGGGTAGGAAAAGATTAGGTTAGAGGAAGCTCAGGTTAGGAAAAGCTTTAGTTAGCAAAAGCTTTGGTTTGTGAAAGCTTAGGTTGGGAAAAGCTTTGGTTGGGGAAAGCTTTGGTTAGTGAAAGCTTAGGTTAGGAAAAGCTTTGAGTTAGGAGAAACTTAGGTTAGGAGAAGCTAAGGTTAGGAAAAGCTTAGGTTGGGAAAAAGCTCAGGTTAGGAAAAGCTTTGGTTAGGAAAAGCTTAGGTTGGGAAAAGCTTTGGTTGGAAAAGTTAAGGTTAGGTAAAGCTTGGGTTAGGTAAAACTTAGGTTAGGAGAAGCTAACGTTAGGTATAGCTTAGGTTAGGAAAAGCTTGGGTTGGGGAAAGCTTTGGTTAGTGAAAGCTTAGGTTAGGAAAAGCTTTAGGTTAGGGAAAGCTTTGAGTTGGGAAAAACTTAGGTTAGGAGAAGCAAAGGTTAGGATAAGCTTAGGTCAGGAAAAAGTCAAGTGTTAGGGAAAGCTTAGGTTAGAAGAAGCTAAGGTTAGGTAAAGCTTATGTTAGGAAAAGCTTTGGTTAGTTAAAGCTTAGGTAGGAAAAGCTTTGGTTAGGGGAAGCTTGGTTAGTGAAAGCTCAGGTTGGAAAAGCTTAGGTTGGAAAAGCTTTGATTAGGGAAAGCTTTGGTTAGTGAAAGCTTAGGTTAGGAAAAGCTTTGATTTAGGAGAAACTTAGGTTAGGAGAAGCTTGGGTTAGGAGAAACTTAGGTTAGGAAACTGTTGGGTAGGAAAAGATTAGGTTAGAGGAAGCTCAGGTTAGGAAAAGCTTTAGTTAGCAAAAGCTTTGGTTTGTGAAAGCTTAGGTTAGGAAAAGCTTAGGTTGGGAAAAGCTTTGGTTAGTGAAGGCTTAGTTGAGGAAATCCTTTGAGTTAGGAGAAACTTAGGTGAGGAGAAGCTAAGGTTAGGAAAAGCTTAGGTTGGGAAAAAGCTCAGGTTAGGAAAAGCTTAGGTTGGGAAAAGCTTTGGTTGGGAAAAGTTAAGGTTAGGTAAAGCTTGGGTTAGGTAAAACTTAGGTTAGGAGAAGCTAACGTTAGGTAAAGCTTAGGTTAGGAAAAGCTTTTAGGTTAGGGAAAGCTTTGAGTTGGGAAAAACTTAGGTTAGGAGAAGCAAAGGTTAGGATAAGCTTAGGTCAGGAAAAAGTCAAGTGTTAGGGAAAGCTTAGGTTAGAAGAAGCTAAGGTTAGGTAAAGCTTATGTTAGGAAAAGCTTTGGTTAGTTAAAGCTTAGGTTAGGAAAAGCTTTAGGTTGGGAAAAACTCTAGTTAGGTGAAGCTAATTTTAGGAAAATCTCAGATTAGAAAAAGTTTAGTTTAGGAGAGATCTGTTCTTGGCCCAGGCTCAGTAAGCTTTGGTCATACTTGTTCAGGTTAGTAATTATTTGACTTGATTCAAGAGTTCTGTTGTGTTTTTTTGAAAGAATAAGAACTCTCAGTAGAATTATTTCAATGATCTTTATTGAACACTTTATATTATTGTTAAGTCGAATACGATACAGAATAGAAAATACTAGAACAGGTGAACAGCGCCTTATGAATGTGTCTGTCTTTGTGTTTCAAATTCAATGCCTGTCTGATCTTTTTGAATGTTGTAGTGTAGAAATGTACAATGGATAATAATTTAGATTATAATGCAAATGTTTGTAATATTCATATCATATTCATGTAAAATAAATGTTGTTGGTAATAAATTGAATCAGTGTTTTCTTCATTTCTGTGCAATATTTTATGTTGACTACTCTGTTTAGGCGGTAGTTCAAATATATATATAACAAGTTCATTCAATTAAAATGTATCATTGTCATAAGAAAATGTGATTAAGAGTAAAGGTTTGTACATTGTCCACCACTTCTTCAACTCCTAGTTCTTAACATTATAGTTCTTTCCATACTCAAAGAGTCTCCACTATTGAAAAATCTCTTTATCTTAACTCTTGAATCCTATCTCAATGTTCAATTGTTCTATTCAATCATCTTAATTACTATAAATATAAATGACTTGAACCTGACATAAATTGACCAGAACCTAATTGTTTTTTTAATGTTTAAATTAGTATTTTAGGATAGAATTTATATTACCGACACCTATTTTTTCTTCCTCTTCAATTTAAAAAAAATTGATTTATATCTTAAAAAATAGTTGAGATACAATTTATTGTGAGATACAATTATTGTTAGTCACATAAACCAAAAATTACCAATTTCTGTTCTGTTTCTGGGTCAGCTTTAGAAAGTTAATGTTAATTTAATGAAAAACTCCCCAGAATAATATCTAATTTCTATTTAATTCATCGATTAATCAATTATATTGTATTCCAATGTCCATGCTTGCCTGTAGTTACCTCTTCAATCACTTTCGAAGAAGTTGAATTGATGCGAACATTCATTCGAGCACTCGCTTATTTTGAAATCTTTAATTCGGCCATAAAATATGAGTCAGCTGTGCTATTGGCTTCATTAATCACAGTTCATTCTTCATTGTTTACATAACATCATTCTTCATTGATGAGTCTCACTTCAGAAATTCAAACTGTTTTTTTTTTAATGTTTTAAAAAGTCTTTCAAAATAAAATTCATAGAAGCAACACCTATTTTTCCTTCTTCTTTCATCAAAAAAAAAATTGAGTTGATACCTTCAAAAATAGTTGAGATAATAATATATTTAGAATCGTCCATTCTTCAAAATAAGGTTAGTTTTGAAACAGCTATTTCTAATATTAAAATCTAACTAAATTGTATAAAAATAGGCTAGCGCGCTTTATTTTTTCCTCCTCTTTTATTTAAAAAAAAAATTTGAGTCGATATCTTCAATAATAACTGAGATAACAGGGGGAGCATGCCGGCTAGAATTTTGCCTAAATTAAAATAAACTACCATAACAAGGCTTTGGCTTGCTTCCCAAATTATAATCTACAAGTTACTCAGCATTTTTCAAGTTGAAAAGCTAGGTTATAATGGATCAATCTCTAATTCAGAATAGAGATTTTTAACATGTTCAACTTTCAATTTATAGTGTTAGAGAATAATATAAGTTGAAGTTATAAAATTTGTAAAACTAACCTCAGTCTGGAGGTTGGTTTTTACTTGGTAGTTGGTACGTCTAAAATGTTGTAGCCAAATTTTACTTCTTCTTGAACTACTAGACGGAAAACGAAACGTTTGAAAGCCTTGGGCATTATTATTACAACAATTAGGAGCAACCCCCATAATTGCTATTTAATTAAAATTACAGTAGCAAAACTATCAAATTCAATGTAAACGCGTATGAAAGATGGAATGGAATGGAGCAAAAATGGCGATGGCGACTGCCTTTTCGTACGTAAGCAGTTTTACCACTAGCCAGTAGCCAACACAAAATAGCAATCGACGGTTGCGCTGATAAGCATAGTGTCTGGTCACAACACTTCTTGTAAAGTAGATTCTACATTGTAAAAGTTGACATACAATCAATGTTCTCGAAATAAGGCCCACATTTGCAGAGTATTGTACAGAGAAGATACAGATATAATAATGTTATAACCCTTTTTACAATGTTCACTTTAATGTTTAGGGCTACCTGTATTTCAGGGCTATATGAAAATGATTATAAAGTTGAAACATGTTGTGAAAAAAAAATATTTAAAAAAGGGTACTTTAATTCTCAATTTCTATAAATTTATCTTTCATTCCCAATAAAGTATTTTATGAGGGCTATTCCTATTCGATTTGTTAATTGAAGAATGCCTTTTTGTATTTTTAGCACATTACATAATACCCCTTTTTTGGAGAACCTTTTTATAAGAAAAACAATAAAAACTATTTATAGAATGTTCAATCCATTCAGGTTTTTCTTGAAATAAACTTCTATCTCCAATGAACAAAATAATATCTTTAAATAGTATTCTTTATTTCAGATTTTTTCAATATTCCTTCTAATAGCATTATTAATTGGTGCACTATAATCTCCAATCTTTGGAAAGGTGGTTGAAGCAGTCGTCCAGCCTCAACTTGAGAAATTCTTCAAGATAAATAACCCTTTCTCAAGTACGCCATTTTCTTTTCGCGAGGGAAATCAACTACAGTAATCCAGGCAATGAATGCTCAAAAAAGGGTATGGAGAGAAATGTTTGGAAGACAATTTTTGACACTGCAGTTCTGTTTATGGTAGTGAGGAGGTAAACATATTAAAAGTCCCCACCCCTACCCAATGTGCTAAGATATGAGCGTGGAAGCAAAACACTGAAAAATGCAACTTTTGAACCACCCTCATCCCTTAGCACATGAGTTAGGAATGATGACTTTTCATAATATGTTCTCCTCCTGACTAGTCTCATCAAAGGTTCTAAATAAAAAATTTTGTTCAAAAAATTCCCCTCCAAATTCCTTTATCAATTATTGGTCTATTGTTGCAAAAATGGAGATTTCACACTCAACACTAAAGCTGCTGCAAAAGATCTAGGGAAATTCGTAAAAGTGTAAAATCATACTTCAAATTGGAAAGAATTTAATGCTCTATAAGCTTATAATCAGCATGGATTTTCCCCATCGATTTTTAAAACATTATAAGAGCAAAAATAGAAAAAAATTGATAGTAAACATGTTTTTTTTTTTAAATGTCACACCTGATTCAAGAGCGGATATCTCGAAAACTAGAGGAGATGAAAAAAGTTGTAGAATATGAATATTGTAGGAAATTATGTTAAATGACAATATAATATTTGTTATATGACAGTCAAGCCCTTAGGATATATAATTTTTGAGTTTTATGCGAGGAACCAAGAAATGGTACCTTTAAAACACCCCCACCCCCTTAGCACATTGGGTAGGGGTAGGGACTTTTGATATGTTTACCTCCTTTACTACCCTAAACAGAACTGCGGGGTCAAAAATTGTCTTCCCAACTTTTCCCTCTATAACCTTTCCTTGACTGGTCCATAAAAGGGATCACTAAAGTTAAGCCTACTACTGGGACACGTCAAGAAAATGTGAAAAAACAGCTGTCCTATTTTGATTGTATAATGCCGTGAATGCCGCAAATTAATTATTTATTTTCTAGTTCAAGTCACTTGGTTAAACTATTATTTTTGCTTATAATTTACAATTTCTTATTTTATTAGTATTTCGATTTTTTATAGTATTTAGTATCGATAAAGTATAGTTTATTCTTTTTCTTATCGATTGTCAGAAGACTCCTCCATGCACACGGACTACTTATATCGTCCAAGCATAGAGTTATTCATTTACTTTTTACTTGTTTCTCATATTAATGTTACAATCTAATGTATCGCCTTACTTTGTTTTAATTACTTTGTAATGTATAAAGTTTTGAATAAATTGAATTTAATTTTATACTGTATCAACACAAAATGATACAGTACCACCACACACGATACAGTATCAACACAATGTGATACAGTATCATCTCAACATAATTCGTTATTGATTCAAAATGATAGGGAGAGAAAAAATAAGGTGACCTTGTACTATTCCTCTCCCAAATTTAGATAAGGTTTTTATAGTCCGGAATATAGGTCAAGTCTTGATACAGTATCATCTCAACTTGATACACAACGCCATAATTTGATACAAAACCATGGGACTTATGCTATCTTTTCTCTATAGTATTAGTGTGAGTGTGCCACACCAGATTCATCTATTATCATCAATGGTTTTTGATTTTTCTATTCTTAATAGTGTGTTTATATTGATTATTTTTTGTGAATTTTTCAGTTGCCAAGGGCTCTGATTGAGCCAATCCTCTATTCAGCAACCAGATTAATAACAATAGAAAACATAAAAACAATTTATGATAATAGATAAATCTGGTATGGCACACTCACACTACTCTAATGAATTCCTCTATCCTATTGTTATTAATCTGGTTATATTGATTAATTTTCGTTTATTTTTTCAGTTGCCAAGGTCTCTGATCGAGCCAATCCTTTATTCGGCGCTCACCTTCTACATAGATTTTTTTTTCAGATTACGTCCTAAAGACTCCAGACATGGAGTATAAGACAAGTCATGTTATTACATAATAATTCTAACTCTAAGTAGTTCAACCTAGTTTAGGTTTGAAAGGAATTCTTGTACACTATAAAAAGCTCTATCAACTAAATATTTTTTCATTTGTTTTTTGAAATTCTTCAAATAATCATTACTTTTCAAGATTTGAGGTAGCTTGTTATAAAATTTCCTACCAATATAATCTGGTTTTTGTTCAAATAACCTACTATTCTGACCCATTAAATGATAATCTGCTCTGTTTTGCGTATTATACCAATACCTACTATTACTTCTATTATTACTAGTAATAGTAGGTATTGATTATACTCATGAACATCTGAATTCTGGATCACACCACTCGTTTTCACATGCATTACAACTTCATATACATACAAAGATGGCACAGTTAATAGACCAAGCTTTTTAAATAAAGGCCTACAAGAGTCTAA